>NW_020438984.1:136790-169245 GCF_000699045.2 Agrilus planipennis | reverse complement strand
AGAGATTTGCGGACAATGAAGAAGTAATCGAAGCTGTAAATGGTTATTTTGAGGAGCTTGACGAATCAGTCTATAGAGATGGCATTAATAGACTGGAACACCGCTATGAGAAATGTATCAGCCTTGGAGGAGATTATGTTGAGAAATAAAAAAAAAAAATTTTTTAAAACCTTGTTTTTCTTGGTCAGGCCGGAAACTTATCAATCCACCCTCGTATATGCGTAAAAAAATGCAAAAGAAATACAACCTGATTCTGCTAATTGAATGCGGCGTTGTATTGCTTTATTCCTCTGCGTAAATTACTAGGATCGGATTGGCCGTTGGCTGAACTTTCAAGTACATGTTTTTTAATGAAAGGATCTCAGACCATGTACCTTGGTGCATACCCACATTTTTATACCGCAAGCGTCACGCACAAATGAGATTGTAGAATTAGAAAGGCGGAGGATACAAAAACAGGACGATTAGGGAGGTATAAGGCTATAAAGTGGGAAATAATTAGGAAGTGTAGGGCAGCTAAAGAACAGTGGATTGAAGGATGTGTAAAGAAGTAGAAGAAAAGTTTGAAGTAGGTAAAACAGATGAGGAATTTTAAAAATGTAGGATACAGTAGTAATAATATAAGAAACGAGGCAGGGGTCATTTTGATAGAAAATGAGGAAAAGGCAGATAGATGGAAAGAATATTTAGAGAACCTATNAGGATACAGTAGTAATAATATAAGAAACGAGGCAGGGGTCATTTTGATAGAAAATGAGGAAAAGGCAGATAGATGGAAAGAATATTTAGAGAGCCTATACGCAGGCCATGAAGTAGGAGATATATTAGAGAAGGAAGATAGTGTGGAGATAGATGAGCTAGGTTATCCCATAATGAGAGAGGAGGTCGATGTAGCATTAACGAATTTAAAGAACAGGCAGTTGGGCTAGAGCTGCAACGTAGAGAAGTAAAAATTAGGAAGGTAGTCAGACAGGGATGCACACTGTCACCGCTACTTTTTATTCTATACATCGAAGACGCGATCAATATCATTAAAGACAGTACAACCGTAGGGATAGATAAACAGGGACAAAAGATCACTATGCTTATATTTGCAGATGATATAGCAGTATTAGCATCTAGCAAGGAGGACTTAGAGATAGCTTTAAATAAAATGGAAGCAGTATTGACAAACAGTACTGTATGAAAATAAATAAAAGTAAAACTAAAATAGTATGCAAGGAATGAAAAAGTATAGACAGAGCGAATATAAAGATAGGAAACGAAAAATTAGAAGTGGCCAATTTTAGGTATCTAGGAAGGTAGATAAGTCAGGGCGGAAGGAGTGGTAGGGATATAAAGCAAAGGATAGCGCAGGGTCGAGTAGCCTTCAATAAAAATAAGTTTATGCTCACGAACGGTTAATCTATGAATTCGAAAAAGATTGTCAAAGGTGTATGTTTGATGCACGGCGCTATACGGGTGCGAAATATGGACAGTGGGCTCGGCGGAAAAGAAAAGTTTAGAAGCGTTCGGAATGTAGTGTTACAGGCGAATGATGTAGATACCGTGGATAGAGAAGATTAGAAATAGCATTATAGGATAAAGAATAGTAAAGAATGTGGGTTATTCTAGTTTTAGAGAAATGCGAAGATTAGCTCAGGATAGGAAAGAGTGGAGATGCGTGTCCAGCCAGTCTTAGGACTGACGACCTTATGATGATGATGCCAATTCACGCCCAGGGCCGGTTTCGGTTTGTAACTTCTTCTGGTATTTATACACTTTTTTGTTCCAAAATTACGCTGATTTACACACCATGCGATTCCCTTTTGCATCTACTTAACAACCTCCAAAGCTTGCTATTTATTTCGAAAAAACTCTGGGTACAGGTGACTTAGTACATCACTAACATTATCGACTAGAAAAATGTAGTTCTTTTTCTGAGTTCTCTTTGTATCATTTTCAGTTTTACTTTACTAGATAAAGCTTTCGAGTCAATAATAAGACCTCTCAAAATCTGAAAACGTGTGTATTTCTTTTGTATGTACTCGTGCTGTTTGTTATTTATTAGACTAGATTAAATGTGATTGACGATGTTTAGTTTTAGAATCAGCCTAGCGTAGTTCTTTATTCTTTTAACGTGGGTCAGTGTAGAATAGTATCATTGCGTTAACCACTGCATAACTTTCTAGACGAACAGTTTCCTAGACGGTGGATTGGACGAATACAGGTCCTGTGCTTTGGCCGTTGCCTAGTCCTGATCTAAATCCGCGTGTCTTTTTGGGCATGAATATGAGTTCTTTTTGAAATAATTAATATGATATTAATATATAATAATATAAATAATTAGAAATAGTTCCACTTAAATGAAATCGCGGGTTAAAGCTAGTCAGAAATAAAATTACTTTGTTCAACTTACATATAATGTTTTTATCAGCAGAAAAACAACGTTAAATAAATATGTACGTTATATAGAAATTAGGTACAATGCTTTAACGTTTTCAATAAATAAATCTTCTACCACTTATTAGTAAACATACTTTGTATATAAAAGCGTTTGTGCACACTTTTCAGGAACAACTCCTATTCACGATGCAGCAATAAATGGTCATTTAGAAATAGTTGAATTTCTCCTAAATCATGGTGCTTCGTCAATAGTTAAGGACGATAAAGGCGACACTCCCTTAGCTCTTTTAAAGCAGTGGAGAGAAACTGAAAAATTGGACACTTCAATGCAAGCATATTACAATATTTTAATCGACCGAATGTCCAAAGATCTCGAAAAAGCTGGTCAAACGGAAAAAGCTCATTTTCAAAAAAGTTCCCATTCAAGTTCAGTGTATGACAATATGCCTTCACAAAATAATAGAGAACCAGAAATAACGAAATCAACGGTAGTTGAACGATTAAGAAATTTTTTACCGTCAAATGAGGACTTATTTACGAATATACCGTCAAGTTCCATGGTGTGTAATGAAATTTTTGAATCTGATTCAAACTCAAATGATTCCATTAGTGTTCATGAAAACCTTTCTTCTGAAAGCGTAACGACAGAATATAAAAACGTGATGAAAAACTTGCGTCGTACTACTTGGGATATTTCTAAGAAACGAAAATCTGATGAAGAAGTTAAAATTTCTGCGCATTTATCTATAGAGGACATTGGCGATGATAACTGGTTAGATGACGATCTAGGAAGTACCACAAATAAAAAAAGGAAAACTATATTATCTGACAATATTTGCGTTTTTGATTCATTTGAAACTAAAAGAGATAGTTTTAGCCCGAAAAGTGACATATCTTCACATTCTTTAAAAGAACTCAACAATCTTACCTCTAAACCTTCCCAAGACTCGAATTGCAGTCCTTTAAATAATGAAGTAAGTGATGTTACTACGGGAACATTTCTAGAAGAAAGCGATTCAAGCACTGATAGTTTTAAAACTATTTCGGAAAAGGACCAGTTATCTCCTACACAAACGAGATTTCTACATCGAAATAATGAAAAGGCCTTATTAACAAAATCAAATAAGCGTAACAAACAAAAGAAAAAATATCAGTTGAAATTGACTGATATGACGATACAAAAGTACATAGCTGAGGCAGATTCTACAACAGATTTGTCTGTTTCTATTGAAAAAGACGATATTGTTACTCAAAATAGAAACCAATTTTTAAACGATCCTATAATATCCGTGGATGTAAGAATTGACAGCAAATTATACAGAGTGCCTATTCTATTATCTGATCTTAACAAAAAAACTGTTAAATGGTTAGCAGAAGAGGCTGCAAGAAGATATGCAAGGTATTATTTCAAATTTATTACTTTTAGAGTATTGTCTCCGTAGAATCCAACATAGAGAGTTCAATAAAACTTTGTAAATAAGAGATTTTTAAAACACTTTTTCTGTGAGATAATTTGGGAGAATAGTTGAAAAATATTAGCTTTATTAAAATCTGTTATCGAGGTATAAGGATACGTGTTCTATTGATAATAATGATAATGAGTCATTTAAAAAGTTTTTAGAGAAAAGTTTAAGTTTATTAAACAAAGCAGTTTACCAAATAACGAAAGCAAAACTTTGAAAATGTAAACCAACTTGAAATTATGGCATATCAACTCAATCAATTAATTTTAAGAAGAAGGCGGTATACATCTGCTATTATTATTATGTCTTTTATATTATCTACAACTTTTCATTGCGAATAGGATGCTATAAAGGAATTTTTGAGTTTACTAAGAGATATTTTACAATATTTGTATTCTAATTTTGATGTAACTCCATCTAATATTGGCGATAACGATTTATCTTTTACTGGTCACTGTTGACATCAAATTTCAATCTCAGTATCAGCAAAAGATAAAATTGTAGTAGGTATTGTTAATAAATGAAATTATACCCACATGTGCGGCAATTTGCGGCGTTGCCACATACTTCTTCAAGGCATGTAAGATATAGTTTGTGGGACGTAGCCCTTTTTTGCAAATGATTTATAGATGGTTCAAACTTCAAGTGGTTTCCTTTTTGCGAGTCTACCACACTTTTTCTGAGGATTCTTAAACATTCAAATTGGCTTTCATTTCGTTTAATTCCTCTTGAAACTTTTTGTGTACTGCCTTTAATTCATCTTGCATTTCTAACCTTACTTCCTTTAATTCTTCTTGTACTTCTATTCTTACTCCTTTAAAATCTTCTTGAACTTTTTCTCTTACCTCCTTTTACTTTTCTTTCAGTCATTCTTGCTCAATTTGTTCTCATATCTTCATTCAATTTCCCCTGACCTTCCTTAATTTCTTCCTAGTCTGACTTTATCTCTTCTTCCAATTTTCCTGTCCTGCCTTCATTTCTACCTTCATTTCCATCAAAACTTTCACCTGCTCCTCCATTTTTGCCGCTTGACTTCTTGTAACTGGCATAAATCCCCCTCCTGACACCAATGTGACGTAATTTTACACCGTTTATTAAACAAATTAACTAATTTAACAATAAAACTCAATTTCGAAACTATTTCGCTTTACAAATCTTTAAACTTGTCTTTGATAGCACGCTCTCGGATCGTCAACTACTATTGACATTCTCTACCATCTATGGCTATCGTTTATATCAATTAAAAAGGAAATAAATGAATGAATCTTACTTTTTTTTTCTTTACAAACATCAATTGGTTTTCTTACTTCGCATTTTCAAAAATCGACTCGCCTTCGTCCGTCGCAGGTCTTCAACTTCAATTGCTAAACATGAACTGTTGACCCATATCGACCACCTGATTTCATTTCTCTCAAATACATCACTCAAGAAGTATAATTTCCTACAACTTTAGTCACTACCAAAGGACATCGATACTTATACCTTAACATTGTAGAATCCCCGGTTTGTTTAACATATTCACATTGTCCCCTATTTGAAATTTTACATTGTCCCGATGCGTTTTACCAAATTGTTGTTTAATTTTTTTCCGTTCAACAAGAATATTATCTCTGGCTTCCTCTCGAATTTAGTCTGCTTCTCGATAGTTTTCCTTTTCTTTATTTACAGTCAATTGTCTTAGAAAACCATAATGTATGTATTTCTTAATCGTTTCAATAATTCTTGTCAACTTTTTGCAGGTACAATAACGTCATCCAAATAGAAAAGGATAATTTTGCTTCTTCTCAAATCCCCTAATACTATGTTCATGAGTTTGGAAAAATATCTTAATGAATGTCCAAATGCAGTTTTCTCACATTCATCCTTAGCTAAAGGTACTTACATGTATCCACTAAAATTTCGATGTGATTGTCGGGATTTGTTGGATATCAATATAACTGGGCTAACATAGGGTGAGTTGGTTTCGCTAACTATACCTGCTTCTTTCCATTCTGACACAATTTTCCTAATTTGTACTCTTTCTCTATCGCTAACTCTATAAGGTTTCTGTTGGAAGGGCTGCTTCCTGGTTTCAATTGGATATCCATTACTATTTTGTCTGTCTGATGGATTTAAAAAATATTTATGGCTACACTGTCCCTAAAGTCATTCAACAATTTTATTAAACATTCTTGGGATTCTTTTGAAAATTCTGAATTTACCTTGACATCTTCAATTGTAATTTCACTTCTTTTGTTCCTCTTATCGCTTTCATTTTCATGTTTTATACTTTGAGCTACAAACATCAGCTCTTGCTCAATTAAGTCACCTTTCTTCACGTTTACATCCTCATCAGTTGGGTTTATCAACTTGCAACTTCTTCATTTTCTCTCGTTGTCGATATCAGGTTTCGCATTTAATAATTTTTGGTCTACTGACACAATATTATTCATCATCATCATAAGGTCGTCAGTCCTAAGACTGGTTGGACACGTACCTCCACTCTTTCCTATCCTGAGCTAAACTTCGCATCTCCCTGGAACTAGAACAACCCACATCCTTAACTATTTGCAAACAGTAATCTAACTTAGGTCTACCTGTACCCCTCGTAACTCCTGTCTCTGCCTCTACTATGTCTCTGACTAGACCTTCATGCCTGAGAAGGTGTCCTACCAACCTATCTCGCCTATTTTTTATTGACTTCCATAGAGTCCTCTGTTCTCCTATTCTTTCTAATACCTCTTCATTTCTAACCTTTTCTACCCACGTTATCCTCATCATTCGCCTATAACACCACATTTCGAAGCCTTCTAACCTTTTCTTTTCCGCCGCGCCCACTGTCCATATTTTGCACCCGTACAACGCCGCGCTCCAGACATACACCTTTGGCGAGCATAGAAGTGACTTATTTTTATTAAAGGCGACACGACCCTGCGCTATCCTCTGCTTTATATCCCTATCACTCCTTCCGTTCTGACTTATCTGACTTCCTAGATATCTAAAATCAGCCACTTCTTCTAATTTTTCGTCCTTGCATACCAGTATTTTAGTTGTACTTTTATTTATTTTCATACAGTACTGATGTGTCATTACCGCTTCCATTTTATTTAAAGCTATCTCTAGGTCCTCCTTGCTAGATGCTAATACTGCTATATGCAATATTATTAGGAAGTTTAAAGTCCAAGGTCATTTTCGAGAGGGGGTTGTCTTCGTCACTTTTTCAGAATATCAATCAAATACCCAACATGTAGTAACTCTGTATACGTACGTTTAATAATAACATCGAAAGCTTGAGCTTAATCAGGTACCTCATGTATCTTTACAGTTTTCGCTAATACACTACTATCACAGCGTAAGTTCCATATCACCTTTAATTAGTTTGAAATCATTCTTGATCGCTAAAGATGATTTAATGGCACATTTAGAACTTCCCATGTCCAAAACTGCTGTGAATGGTACATCACAAATCTTGATTTTCTTGAGATATTTGCTTAGACTATTTTTCTCGCATCCTTTGACGGTATTTACATCACTAGCGGATATAGGATATCTCTTAGTACAAAGTTTAGGTGTGTCTCCCGTTTCATTGCATACTCTACATTTGAATTAGACTTTAAGATTTGGACAATCTCAGCTAAATGTCCAATTTGTTGACAGTTATAACATTTGTATTCACTTGGACTGCTTTTAAATGACTTTCATTCATTTTCGGTTTACTTGTTGAAGCTTGTTCAGTGAAGACTTTCTTTGCATTGTTTCTTGAGCCATTCATTGAAGTCTTGGGCTTTTTCTTCTCCACTGTATACTTTGGATGATCTAATTACCTCAATTCAGTGTTCGTTTAGTTTTTCTATACTTAAAATATCATGATATACTTATCTAAATTCTCATATTCTTTTGTGGCTCACGAAATGCCTGGTTCCCTGGCCTACAATCCAAATAAAATTTGCCTGTGTTTTATTGTTTGGCAAACTTAATTCTTTGCACATTTTGATCTTCTCATGATAATATGAACTCATGTCTTCACCTTTTCTCTGTCGACGACTAGTCATTCTTAACCATTTCGTTGTTCGATCTTCTTTACCAACAAATGTTTTCTTGAACAATTCCCATGTTTTCAATTCTGCTATTTTGAACTGTAACCAATGATAAGCGCCGCCCTTAGATGTATACGTACTGGCTCAAGAATGGAACCATCAGGTCATCTGTGTAACGTTTTCATGTTTTTTAGATTTTTAATCCGTTTCGCAGCTTTTGTTGGACTCTCACTACCATGAATTTCTCGTATATTTTCACTGAAGCCTGGCATGACAAGGTACGTTTGTTTGGGTTGTTGCTGTGCATAGTACTCAACGGTATTGCTAATATGGTGTCTTTATTTTACAAGTATTTAATATATCATTTCTTCTCAAAGACTCTTCCTGGAAACGTGAAGATTCTTCGTTACGTCGTCGACTCTCTTCCATAAATGCCATTAATACCGCTTGCAAGGCTGGATCCATATTATTTTCGTTATTCGACGATTCGTATCTAGATTAACTATTTTGGCCTTCAATGTTTCTTTTTTCTTTTTCACAAGTGCTTTTCACAGTCTCCTTCTCACATCTACACTACTCTCCTCCGCGCGCTTTCTTCTTACTACAAACCTAACTATTATCAAAACAAAAACAAGAAACACTAACATCCCTAATAAAATAACTGAAGTAAAACACATGTATTCGGTATGTTTCGATCATATCCACTTGAAAACGCAGCAGTTTCGAAAAAAGTCGTAGACAAAAAGTGTGGTAGACTCGCCAAAAGACAACCACTCACCAAGTTTCAACTTTGTATTTATCATTAAAAAAAGGGGCTCTGTTTCACAGACTAATAGAGGTGGCTGTGGCACTGCCTTACTGTGCAGCGTACCAACGAGCACAAGTTGATGACGCTACACGGTTCGCGCCGTACATTAAGCAAACCTTGTAGTTTTTACTCCTATCTCTTGTCTTCTTTTGATGTACATCAGTTCATTAAATTTGTAGAAATTTTTAAGTGGCGCTAATGCCTCCAAACAGTAGCCAATAGCAATGAAGTCCATCTTGATCTTACCCAATCATACTTTGATATAGAAACAACATAGCTATCGCAGACCCTCACTATTTCTCTAATTTTTTGGAACGCTATCTTCAAGGGCGCACTAATCTCCATGTGGAGGTGGAGTGTAAAGTGTGATTATAGACGAGGAAAATGAACCTTTATAGGATGGAGATGGAGGATGAATGGTGCCCATATACTTGTGCGTAGAGTTTATTATCTGCTCTTCATCATTGCATAGTTATGATGAATTCAAATGCAACTTGAATTTCGATACATATCGTATATTAATTTTACATTTAGAAATTTACTTTTTAATATTAATATTTATTCAATACGAAGCAGTCAGAAAGGGGTGGAATGATCTTTATTTATTACGCAATTTTTTCGACGTTTTGCTTTTCCATCCAAGACTTTATATTTTAATCATGGTTGTCATTTTTATTNCCGATCTAGACCTCATTTTTATTTTAATTATGTATTATTTTAATAATTAATTTATTATTTATTCATGTTATTTTAATTTGAAACTGTGATGTTTATCGATGTGTCTGACAAATATTAAATTTTCAGGTGATTATACAAGAAATTTCAAATGTCTCTATCTGATATAATTAATTAACTAAATAATTTATGTTGATAATTGTTGGATCGAAAGGCGAAACGTAGGTGGAGATTACGCAATAAATAAAGAACCCCTTTCTGGTTGCTTTTAATGAAAAAAATAATATTATAATTGGGGTAGATAGTACAAAGAATTACTTTTTTATATACTGTAACATATTTTAGAAATTGTTGATGATTTTCAATTTACTATATTCCCAGAAGTTTCGTGTTAATGCTAATTTGTAAAAAAACATTTCTTCGATGTCATGAAAATAAGTGTTTGTTTGATATGGAATTATTAATTTCAACATTTAAATACAAATATCTAATATTTAATTTAACTTTGATGCTGCTGCACCGCGTGGGGTACTCTGTCGTAAAACGCCGATTTAGCCGGCTTAGGTAGAACATTTGGTTACTAAACCGGTGGCCATTGTTCTGTTTGTGTCCGAAATGGTACTTTTTTAGTTTGTTTATTTTTAACAATTTTTATTTCCTTTTATTTCATAATCATAGTCTGATTATGATGCATAGTTCGACGCGTGCAGTGTAGCAACAACACCCGTGCAAAAAAAACAATTTGTAACTTTCACACGCAACTGTTATAAGTTAGTGTTACCAAATAAATTAAAATAGATGTGCTTACACCGCAAATGACTTACTAAACATGCTTAATATCAATAGCCATGGAATATAGGCACAAGATACCGTTTTCCCCTTGACAGCCCCCTCCCTGCCAATTTATATTCTGTTAGCGATTATGGTACACACTGGAGAAGACTAGAGATAGTATATGGTACATAGCTTGCCTAATGTACGGTGTGAATCATATTGTTATCATTTGTTGTATACGCCACTCTTATATTAAGAATAAAAAATTTACCGTTATTACAAAACAAAATTAGATGAGCTTGGTTATCCCATAATGAGAGAAGAGTTCGATGTAGCTTTAAAAAACTTAAAAAATAATAAGGCGCCCGGTGTAAATGGGATACAGGGGGAAATTCTAAAACATGCAGGATAAAAGGTTAGAGATCGTATGTTTAAGCTGGTTAGTCACATTTACGAGACGGGGAAAGTCCCAGAGAATTATGAACGGAACGTATTAGCAACATTACCTAAAAAGAGGGGCGCGGATAGGTGCGAGACATTTAGAACAATTAGCTTAACTTCCCATGCGTCAAAAATCTTAACTAGAATTATACAGAAGAGGATGGAAAAAAGGGCGGAAGAATTATTAGGGGAAGATGTGTTTGGGTTTAGAAGAAATAGAGGAACGCGGGAGGCCATTCTAGCTTTACGGGTAGCAATAGAGAAAACGATAGAAAAAGGAAAGAGTGCGTACATAGGATTTGTAGATTTAGAGAAAGCTTTTGACAATGTTAAATGGGACAAGATGTTAAATATACTTAAAAATGTAGGGATGAATTACAAAGATAGAAGAGTGATACTTAGTTTGTATAAAGAGCAACAGGCAGTTATAGAGCTGGGGATGCAACGTAGAGAAGTAAATATTAGGAAGGGAGTCAGGCAGGGATGCACACTGTCACCGCTACTTTTTAATCTATACATCGAAGACGCCATCAACATCATTAAAGACAGTACAACTGTAGGGATAGATATACAGGGGCAAAAAATTAGTATGCTTAGATTTGCAGATGATATAGCAGTATTAGAATCTAGCAAGGAAGATCTAGAGATAGCTTTAATTAAGATGGAAGCTGACAGATCAGTACTGTATGAAAATAAATAAAAGTAAAACTAAAATACTGATATGCAAGGGAAGAAAAAGCAGAGAAAGAGCGAATAGAAAGATAAGAGACGAAAAATTAGAAGTGGCTGATTTTTGATATCCAGGAAGTCAGATAAGTCAGGACGGAAGGAGTAGTAGGGATATAAAGCAGAGGATAGCGCAGGGTAGTGTCGCCTTCAATAAAAAGAAGTCACTTCTATGTTTCGAGAACGGTTAGTTTAGAATTTCGAAAAAGGTTGTTAAAGGTGTATGTTTGAGCGCGGCGTTGTACGGGTGCGAAACATGGACAGTGGGCGCGGCGGAAAAGAAAAGGTTAGAAGCCTTCGAAATGTGGTTTTATATGCGAATGATGAGGATAACGTGGGTAGAAAAGGTTAGAAATGAAGAGGTATTAGAAAGAATAGGAGAACAGAGGATTCTATGGAAGTCAATAAAAAATAGGCGAGATAGGTTGGTAGGACACCTTCTTAGGCATGAAGGTCTAGTCAGAGACATATTAGAGGCAGAAACAGGAGTTACGAGGGGTAGAGGTAGAGCTAGGTTAGATTACTGTTCACAAATAGTTAAGGATGTGGGCTGTTCTAGTTTTAGGGAAATGCGAAGTTTAGCTCAGGCTAGGAAAGAGTGGAGGTACGTGTCCAACCCGTTTTAGGACTGACGACCCTATGATTATGATGATGATTACAAAACGATATTTTATGCATATACAGCTTACTTTATATACCTAGTACTTATCGCCTAAAAGTAGGGAATACGGAGCCCCTCAATCGAAGCATTATACTTTTTTTCATTTAAATGGCGAAATTTGTGTACCTTATGCTAGTACGTTAGTTGAACTATTTTGGAAATAATTTTAAAACATAATAGAGTAATTAAATTCCATTTCTTCCTTTTATAATAATAATCGAACAATCGGAGTCAAATGGGTGGTGTAAAAGCCACAAACTAACGTTTCGCCTCTATGGTTGGAAATTTTATCAGGGTTGGTTTTTTAGATGTTCACTATAATCTTGTAGAACGTTATTTCATGCATGTTATACAGCCAGGCATTAGTTAAATACATAAGCAGGTAAAATAATGAATAGGTAGTTAAAACCAATTAAACAACTACAATATATAAATAAAACAATAATTATTATAAACAGTTAAAACTAGTATAACCATCTAGTAACCCTTAAGACATCACAGGTAAATTAATGACTGCATAGCGTGCACCAAATCACGTTCTACGTCAATGAACATCTCATTAAGATTGTAAAAAGCCAATCTTTATCCTTCATTTTTGTAACATGAAACAAAGGAAAGATAAGGTTTTGATTTTTAACATTACGGTAGCTGTCAATTGTCCATCTACACTTTTGATATGCCAAAATTAGTGAAATCTGTTTTTGATAAAAATCCAAATTTATTAATAAAATTTCAAATAAAGCAATATAGAACATCCACAGCACTCAGAAATTTTCGGACGTGATTTTGTTAACTCTACTGTTCTAGTAGTATTAATATCAAAATGATTTTAATGTGATAATAATCATGAAGAAATTATTAAAAAAAAATTTAATTAGCAGGCTATCATTTTTTTTTCACATTATTAGAAAAGAATTGGTTAGACCTGTACTGGATCTTGAAACTAAAAATGGAGCAGTTTTGGCTGAAGACGATTTCGTTAGCATTTTGTTTCCTGCGGGAAACATTCAATCTGAAGAAATACAAGCTCGAATTGTTAGGTGGGATATTCCATCTTTAGTAGAACGTTTTCGGGAAAGTTGTATAACATACGAATTGGGTATACTTTTAAAGCTCGTTTTATGATTTTGTTTAATAAATAACTGTTTTTTTAGATGTTCAAGAGGAAATTGAAGAAACACTTCAAATGTCTTCCACATCAATTAATTTATCAGATTTTGGACTTCGCGATGTTTATTTAAAGCCTTTCTTTAAGGCAATAAATCATCAAACAAACTTGAATGATTTAAATTTATCGGGCAACGTGTTGACTAAAGAAAGCATGACAGATTTATGCTTTTCCATCTCTTCACTCACACATCTTAGAAATTTAAACTTATCTTCATGTAATTTAAACGCAGATTTATTGAAAATATTTTCGGACTCATTTTTAAACAACACAGGCCAAATTCTTGAAAATCTCGTGAATCTAAATTTAAATTTTAATCCTTTAACAGCAAATAGTATGAAATACTTAGCTACGTTGACCAGATTTTTAAAGTTAGAAGCACTTCATTTGGCTGCTGTTGATTTTAGTTTCACTGTTTTCGATAGCTCTGTGAATAAAGATTTAGAACTTTGCTTAAAATCAATTAAAGTTTTGGATATTAGTTCTAATAATCTTAAAACTGAGGAAGTGGCAAAAATATTATCGTGGCTAGATCAAAATATTCTAGAAAATTTAAATGTGTCTAATAATAATCAGTTCAGCATTGGTATATGTGGAGAAGTAACTGCATTTTTAATGAACTGCGAAAATAGTACCCTAAAATTAAAAACACTAAACCTATCTAGATGTAATGTAATTGATGATGAAATTGAAGAACTTTTAAGGTAAGTTTTTGATGATATTGCCGTGTTAAATAATTCTTTAATAATTTTTGTTTCAGGGCTCTTGAATTTTCTAATGGATTAAAACATTTGAACCTCTCATACAATCCTCAGTTAACATTAAAATCCTCTAAAAAACTGCTGCAGCATTATTCTTTAGTAAATTTAAATTTAATGGGCTGTGATATTGCTTTTACAGGAATGAAAAATGCCGTGGAACTTATTAATTTTGAGAAATGTATTATTAGAAATCTGAGTGTAACATTTTTAGATGATGAGAGCCTGAAAAATTGTGAAGAACTGATAAAGATTTGGAAAAACAAATATCATGATATGTGTAGAATTATAAAGCAAAGGCAATTTATACAATTTGTAGTATTTGAAACTAATCAATAATTATTAAAATTTTGTAAGTAATTTATAATAAATTTCATTATTGTAAATAGTAATGTAAACAAAATATTTTGTACCTATTTTTACAATTAGTAGTCTAGATCATAGCTTAGCATCTAGGTGTGCCTGCCCTGGCCCACGTTTTTCTGTTCCTTATGTCATTTAGGATAATGCTGAAGCAGTTATATTTCACGTATAATCTCCCCCCCCCCAGTCTTATTATATTAGCTGGTGAGAACGAAACACGTAATAGTTAATTTATGGTATTATATCTCCTATTTCTATCATAACAGAAGTAAATCCAGGAATTTTGTACTAAAATTTACTTCACTATGTTGCCCCATCAGCTTACAATCTCTTGGAGTGATTAAAAAATTAGCATAAAAGTAAAATGTACAACTGAATTAAAATATGCCAATCATGTTACGCCTCACTGAGTGATGAACTCTTACCTAAATTTGGTTTTAGTTTTGGTAATATTTAACTATCTACGTTAAAAGTATGCTTTAGATTAAATTCATTGTGATATATTATTAACAGGTTTAGTTAACTTGTAGTGATAAGTTGAATTTGGTAATTTTACAATTGTAGTCATATTATTTATATATTACAACAGCTCCTGTACAAATAACTTTACACATATGCCTCAACTTTTACTTAAATTACCGTAATATATTAATTCTTTGGTAGAACACATGAAATATTTTTAATAATATAACAAGCTAAAATGATGAATGGAGTTTGAATAAAACATTTGAAACATTTAAGTGTTTTGTAACTTTAAAACACAAAATATGATTTCGTTAAATTAAAATATAGTTTATTTTACCTCACAATTACAGTACTTATTATTCTACATTTTATAATTATACATACAATAAATAAATAAGAACGAACAGTTATCTGTACCGTAAATTGAATTTTTTTGGGTTATTTAACAGTACCTAAGTGTTGTTTGCACATTATTTTAAAACAACAAAATTTTTCATTTATAATTTGCCCTGCCAATAAGATTACATACAATAAATACATAACATATAAAAGTATACACTAATTATATCGAGCACCTTTTTATCACAACATACATACGTATTGTATGTCAATATATATTCTATAAATGAAGTGTTAATTTAGTAGGTACATCGTAATTAAAATGATTTCTTTTTAGATAATTCACGCTTACAGTTAATAAATACACTTGTTTAAACCATAAACTAATTTTAGAGCGTGACTCTTAATCCACTACCGTTAACAGAAATAAAGTAAAACATTGAAAAATTGGATACACTTAAGCATTAAAAAATCCGTACTTTATGTAAATAAAAGTTTCCATATTTTATGTTAAACCTACATGCACGAGACAGTAGCGTCTTCTTTTGGTCTTTTTATTACATTTTAACTGTTTACGAATTACGAGAACATTGCTCATTTATTTCTACTACCTAACTTACAAAAATCTGTCAAACATTTAAAATATAAATAAAAATAATTTCTTCAATATGTACAGAATACATTATCAGACTTTTGAATGACATTGATTATTTTATTTAAATGGCACTGAAGATTTCTAACGGTAAACAAAATGAAAACTACGATTCGGATAATTTTCTACTTAAATTCTTGAGAGAACTTTTTGGATCTGGAGACATACTACTCCAGTCAGTTTTTTCGCACAAAGATAAATTTTCGAAACACGAATTATTAGATATTTTCACGATGCATAATTCACCTAATTTATACGACTTACTAACGAGCGAATCTATCCAATTTTCGAGATCTTCCCCAAAACGTCTTGAATTAGCTATAGATGTTCTCTTTAAACTTTCTCTCTCTATTGATCTTGGTCCATAATCATTCCATTCCACGCTAAATTCTTTTACTTCTCCATTTCCAGAATGGAAATAATTTATCTGAGAATTATTTATAGGACTTCCTGACACATACTGAAGAGGAACTATTAGAAATTTAACTTGAACCAGCACTTCCCGTTCATGAACTAGATAAATTATCCATAATCCCGGTAATAATGGTTGCTTTAAAGACGGCTTTACAATTTCAATGGTAAAGTTTTCATCTAACTGAATGCTGCTTACTTCTTCAATATTTCCTGCAGGATTTATCCATACAAATGAAATATTATAGGTTCTTGTATGAAAATCCGTATCCGCCATAAACTGATAAATAAGAACAGGTTCTGAGTATGGTCCTAATGCCTTTAGAAAATTTCTGCTTACTTTTTCCTTTAGATCATACTCACTGCTAACGGTAATACTTTCTAAGCGTTTGGATATAGAAGTGAGTTTGCGAATAATAAAAAGGCTTTTTGGTTTACATAATAGTTCAAAATGAAATCCCTCATTTGTTTCAAACAATATTAGGTTGCCTTTGTACATATCCTGTTTATGATATGTTGTAATCTCCATGATTTTAGTAGAGTGAAATTGGCAATGTTGGTTGAAAAATCGTTTAGACTGAAGTCTGATAACACTTTGAGCAATGGTAAGAAGAGCATCGTCCACAAGACTCAAATCTTGATAGTGATAGACACTTTGCCAATATGAATCTACATTAGGAACTTCTTCAAATAATGATCCAAAGAGCCATCGTTCTAACTGGAGAATAATGGCTTGATTAATAACAGGTTCAAATTTTCGCGCGAAGAAGATCTGTTTATTCTCTGTGTTTTGGATTCGCATCCAGTCTTCTGTTTTAAAGTCATTAGGACTACAGCCACACCAATCTACAATATGTTTATATTGACATTTACAACCTAGTTTTCTTTTCCAGTTTGTTACATGGAGATTGTTGTCTACACTTCGATTACAGAATTCAGAATTTTTCAAGACAGTATGGAAAAATGATTCTGCTGGTAATAAAGTATATCGAAAAACTTTTAATAAACCTGTAACTAAATCTGCTGGAGTATCGCTTGCTACATAGGCCACAAATTTACGTGATAACGCCACCCAATCACTACCACCGTCTATTACGATGCCTTCCGGGAGTTTTCGATCGCCAATGCGCCACATATGATTATCACATTCAACAAAAGTTTTGTCAAGACCTTGTTTTTGAATGAAACGTTGCACTTCTCGTCCGTGAGACTTAACAAAGTTTTGGTGTGAATTAACGGAAAGAAAATTTATAAGCTTATCAATAGTCTTCACAGGATAATCTGATTCGCTCAGATTAATAATAAAATCCCATTGCCAGTCAGAGTGCAGAAGTTCATTCATACATGATAACAGCATTGTTAATAATGAAGCACCTCCCCAAATGGTTGAAAATCTATTTCTTGTCAACTTTAGAATATTTGGAAACTGTTTTTCTAGGATAAGCAGTTCTCTGAATAAATAGTCCTGCCTCTAAAAAAAATGTTTAAAAAATGTTAAAAACTATAGGAATAAACGAAAAAATATGTACATTACTAATAGAAATAATCAATTCAAACTTCAACTGTTTTATATTGGAAGCAATGTTGAAATTTACCTATAATGTTTAGGTAAGTAAATAATTTCTCAATAGTGCACAAATGTAACAATGTTAAATAGAAATGAAATATAAAATATATTATCTTTTTTTCAGTTTCAAGACTTTATCTATACTAACTTGCAAATTCGGTTTCGTTTTCTTACTTTAAAAAACTTACCACATCCACATGGATATAGAACATAACATTTTGATGAGCTAAAATGTTAATCAGTCTTTTTATTTGGCGCAAAGCACGTCCATTTAATGTAAGCAAAAAAACAATTTTAACTCTTTTTGCATTTAATAATGAATCAGTGATAACTGTTTGAGAAGTAGGTCCTAAAATTACAAAATAAGGTTTTATTTGTAATTTAAGAATTAGGCAATACAATACTTACTTTTAATTCCTGTTTCAAAAACATTAATTGTAAAATAACCCCCACAAACTTTATTGACATTTCCTGAGCATTTCATGTTGCATGAGGAGTCCGGAAGTTTTGCAGATGAAGGAGGTTTATCTGTTCCACAGAAGCACTCATTTCTATAATGGAAGATATATGTACAAACAAACTATCTAATGGTGAAACTAATTGAAAAAACAACAATGAATAACAAAATTTAGTGCATCAACTTGGCAATATCTTTTAGAGAGTCTACAACTTGAAATTGACCATATAAAGTCAAAATACTATTTTTAAGTTGGTAAATTTTGTTAAACGGTTTAAAGTTTTTTTTTTCAGTTTGCTACTAATCACTATAGAATCAATGAAGAATATATGTATTTATATTTTACTAATTTGGTAATTTTAATAGAAATAAAAACTAATAGATACTTACGCATACTGTACTCCAGCAAAAGGAAAACCAGATTGTAGACATATCCCCAAGCAGTGTTCAGGTGAATTAGTCTTTTCATATTTTGCATAAAAGCCACTTAACAATCTAGAATTATTTTTATCTTTAAAACATCCTAATGCCTTATTTTTAGTAAAACCATCTGTAGGACAGTAATGAGGTAATGAAGCTGGATACAATTTTTTCTCTTTCTCAGAACAAGTTATATTAGCAATAAACTGTTTACATCTTTGTGTTGTTGCTCTATGTATAGCAGAAATAGCCTCCTTGATGTCAATATCACAACTGGGAATGAAATCAAGTTCTTCTAATCGTAAATATGTTAGTACTTTGTTGCTACTTCTATTTGATTCATTTCCATTAATTTGTTTTTTCTCCTTTTGGGAATTTGAAAAAATTTGGGTATCTTCATCATCCAATAATCCAACTTTTTTAGCGGAATTTGCTTTGCCCTCTGACTCTAATTGATCTTTCTGGGGGTTCCAACTGATATCATTTTCTGTTTCATTGTGTAACGAAATAAACTGAATGGCAAGATACATTTGTAAAATTATAGTAAAAAATCCAAGTATAAAAAATATTTTGTATTTACGAATCCATCGCGTTCGTATGGTTTTGTTCACAACCATTGCACAGCGCAATTCATTTTTCGAAAACTTTTTACCCATATGTTTAATGGCTTAATATTTTTTCAATGCAACACTACAGTATGATCTTACTTAACAACAGGAATAAGTAATATCTAATCATTTAGATAACAAAAAACATTTGATTAACATTATGTGAGCATGGTTTGTTATCATTTTGTTATGATTGGTTATGATCATGTTATGATTCAATTCATTTCATAATATTCATATCTGATCGAACACGATCCGACATCTGATCAACCGATCTAGACCGATGCTGGACGGGCAAGAATCGATCGCATCAACTATGAACTGTAGCTATAGCAAGGGCACCATAAGCGTAGGCAATTGGTATATGACATAGGTACGTAATAAGTTTCGTTTGATTAAATTTTAATTATAATATGTATAATTAGAAAAACTTAAAAACATCAGTCGTATGCATGTAAGAAATACTGAATTCGCTAGGTCTTTAGGGTAGTTAATGCAAAAAATCATTTTGGTGGTGATGGCTGGATGTATATTAACGAGGAAGTGAACGTCACTTAACGTAACACATGTTACCACTAATCATATGTAACTTCATGATAAGCATGTGATAAGCAACTTCCCGACCCTCCACATCCCTCCCCACAGACGTTTTTGACCTCCATAAGAGGAAAAACAAGGCCCGACGTCTGTGGAAAAGACACCGTTTCCCGCACACCGTGCCGAAGTAAACGCTATTCAACGAGAACTGAAAACTCGTCTCACCGAATTCCGCAACGCATCCTTCGACGATTGTATTGCTCAGGCAGAAACACACCCCAGAAGCACTTGGAAAGTGATCCCTTCTTTTCGAAACTGAGCTCCCCATCTTCCTCCACTAAAACAGAACGGCTCCACCTACTCTTCAGACGAAGAAAAAGCTGCAATCTTCGCAAACTCTTCATGCTTCCCGCTACATAGTCCAGTGGACCTTGCTGACTTTCATGAGCGTACCAAAGCCGTCTTCCAAAACTTCGCCCTCTTGAAATTCGACTTCAGACACATTACCCCCTATGAAATCTCTCTTATTATCCGTTCTCTGAAAAAGAGAAAAGCCCCTGGCGCTGATGAAATTCCCAACGGAGTCCTCAAAGTCTTGCTGCCGAAGCACATTACCGCACTGTACAACATCACAAACGCCATCATGCGGCTCCACCACTTCCCTTTGGTATGGAAAGAAGCCACTGTCATCTGTCTTCCCAAAAATGGGAAGCTCCTCAGCTCTCCTTCATGTTACAGGCCCATCAGCCTGCTCAGTTCGTTGAGCAAAATACTTGAATCCATCCTTCTCAATCGGCTCTTAAACCATGTGAAGCAAAACAACCTTCTCCCCAATTTTCAACACGGCCCCGCCACCAACTCCTTCGCTTATACGAATACATTTCAGATAACCTTAACAAGCGGCGTCACACGTCCATGCTTCTTCTTGACGTCCAGCAAGCCTTCGACCGAGTCTGGCACGAAGGCCTTTATATCCAAACTTATCGCCCTTAACATCCCACATTTTTTAATTGGGATTATCAGATCAGATCCTCACAGACAGAAACCTTGGGGTCCGCGTTGGCTCTGTTCTCTCCGCCAACAAACCCGTCACGGCCGGTGTCCCACAAGACTACAAATTATTTCCCATTCTTTTTAACCTGTTTTGCGCGGACATGCCCTATGACACCTCTATTGTAACTACTCATTATGCTGACGACATTGCTCTCATAAACTCTGCCAAAACCATTCTCCAATACACAGGGAGAATCAATTAGTTTTTGCCCTGCTCCTAAACTGGTACCGGTAAGGAAACTTTCCATTGACGAGACCAAATCGGAAGCAATTTTCTTCTCACGTAGGATCCAAAAACCTCCCTCCGTCATCGTAAACAACCGCCTATCAAATGGAGCAATTCCGTCACATACCTGGGCGTCGTCTTTGACAGGGCCCTAACTTGGCAGCGCCACATCTCAGTCACTAGAAGCAATGCCATGTGTGCTTTCATCGCACTCAACGTAATCATCAGGAGCATTTGCTCCTATGCTATTCCCGTCTGGGACTGCGCTCTTCCCCACTGTCTGAAGCTTATATAAGGCACCTACATGCAGATTCTTCGTTTCGCACTAAACTACTCTGGTTCGTCAGAAACATCCAAGTTCTGAAAGAAACCGGTTTACCTTCTCTCCTCGAGGCTGCAATCACATTTGCGCCAAATCTCCGGTATCAGTGTCAGACCACGCAAACCCCACCATTTCGACACTCTCTAACTTCGCTCAAAATCAAACGACCGTTTCCGAACGCCCTGTTACCTTCTACAATGAGCCACTCCCTTTCGCTCACTTCTAGCTTCGCTTTTTAGCCCGAGTGTCCACCCATTACTTCAGAGGTGGACCACCTACTTCGACGGTTTCCCTCCTCAAACGCTCTCTTCTCCCCTCCACACTCAACCCCTTTTTCCAACTCAATCCTCTTCCCAATCCCAACCTTTCCATTTCTTTCCCGGGGATCTCCAAGCTCGAGAAATACTAATATTATTTACATGGATTAAATGTAAAATGTTTATCGAGCAGTTTGGTCCGAATTCGATGGATGACCTAGTTTTGGTCAATCGACAGTGACAATAGAAATACGGAGTGTTCCCACAAAGTCATCATTTCATAACTGGACGGCACTAACTCATTATTTATGGAAGGCTGTATAAACCTTCACAATGTTAGATTGGTTATCAACAGAGGGGCATCCAACACCATCGTTTATTCTGATATGGTACCGGAATGATGAATTCAAGCTTTGGCCAGAAGACTGATTTTAACTACAGCTACCGGAGAGATTTCACCAGTCCATGGATAATGTATTGTCGAAATTAGAATTGCAAATGTGATCTTAACAGTTGAGTATTGGTGACCGACATAGTGAATGATGTCATCATTGGATTGGGCCTTCTTCAAGAACATAGAATCGACTTAAATCTGAGAACTTCCATAAAGCGCATTGGTGGAGGGAAGAGATAGTAATGTCAAATTCCTAGACGAAGCTTGATGTCTATAAATTATCGTAGAAGATCGAATACTGTCAGCTTAATTTAGAAACGGTGCCTCCAACATATATGTCACGTCGGTAATTTTTTAATTATTTATTTTAATTACCTGATTATAATGCAGTTTAATCATTTTGGCGTGACTGGGGGTAAGGTACTAAGATGATAAGAAAGGCAAGAATTGAACATAAACTTTCATGAAAAGGATCTTCCTCTCAACGTAGATCAATACACCAAAAGTTAAGAGGGTTACTTACATTGATAGGAGCACCGCAATCATCGTCCAGGAGGTAGTGTCACCAACACTTAGAGTTTGCCACCTGTTACTTTTTGAAGGGTAGACTTTTTCCCTTCGCGTTCCCGAGTTGACTGATTGCGATCCATCCCCGTTCACGCGCTAAACTTTTGATGAACCAGTGATTATTTGTACATAGTTCAACATGGGTCATTCACTGGCTCTAGAAGTTTCTCTGGTTTAGCTGATTTAACGAAAAAACTGACGAAGTCCTTTTTGATGACTTCGCGAAGTTCAATAATTTTTCCAATGACCAGTGCTATCGAACTGACGTCAAATTCTGCTTGTAAATAGATAATTCTTTTCACTTTCTGCTTCGTTGTTGCAGAATGCCAAATACGCTTATTTTGCAAGTAAATGAACTTGATATCTGTTTTATAAATTTGAAAATAATAACAACGTTATAATTATGAAATATTTTATTAATTTTAAAATATGTTTTGAAGTCTAAAATGGTTTTTGAGTTTCCTTAAAACTTTACTGCGTGACAATACTACCGAGTCACTCCGAGAGTGTCGTAAAAGTCATAATAGACGACGAAATAGGCGAAGATTAGCTCAGAATAGGAAAAAGTGGAGGTGTGTGTCCATCCAGTGTTATACTTATGACGATGATGATGATATAAAGCTTCATTGGTAGGACGTACGCTCATAAGAAGTGGAGCATCATCGATACCTGTTAGAATAGTCAATTTAAAAAACTTTGAACAAAGGATTTGCTAAGTTAAGCGTTGGGTGTGTTTGAACCAGAAACTGAAATTCACCAATTGTGATTAGGAAGAAGAACTTAAGACGAAACCGACATCACTTCTTACAACATTATCAGAACTGGTGAAACGGTCAAGTAACCATAGCAAGCACTAAGTCAAACAACTGGAAGAACTTTTTGGCCGTTTTTAACAAGTCTTCGCATGTCAGGATCTTGGTAGGACCAACTTAACATTCCCCCGTATCAACACTGGAACAGCAAGGCCTATCATACAACCACCTAAAAGGGTTCCTTGGGCCAAGCAATAGAAAGTCAATAATCTCATAAAAACATGCATAAGCAGAGGGTAAAGAACCATCTCAAAGTTCTTGGACTTCCCCTATAGTGTTGATACCCAAGAAGAATGGTTTCACGAGATTTTGTATGGACTATAGGAAGTTGAGGGACATAACGCTGAAGGACAGCTGCCTTTTACACCGAATCGATGACTAACTAAATAATCTACCTGGAGCTAAATGGATCCCTACTCTTGATTTGAAAAGTGGATACTGGCAAGTAGATATGCATTCGCAGGATAAAGAGAACTGCCTTTACAACTGGAAATGGTCTATGGCAGTTGAATGTGATGCTTTATGGATTGTGCAACGCACCAGTCAGCATTTTATTCGGGATAAACTCAGGTCAAGTCCGAGACTAGGGTCAGGTTAGCGGACATGATTAGTCTGGAGACTGTCCAGTACTTACAGAAAAATACGTGGACGACTAGAAGCCATTTATAATGCAGTTCGTATGAAGTTGGGATTTGAAAATGACCGCATGATGACTAGATACAATCGACGAGCCAATTCTGGTGGGTTTAATAAAGGCGACAAAGTAAGACTGTATAATCCATCAAGACGGAAGGGACATTGCCCGAAACTACAATAGGTTTGGGATTCACCATTACTTAACGCATCAATGACGTTGTTTATCGAATTTAGAAGGGACCTCTGGCAAAAATGAAGATCTTCAATCTTGACCAGCTTGTTACCTACAGAGGCGACGTTACTGATTGGGACGATCAGTTTTAGGAGGGGGACAGTGTCACATGTATGTAGGCAACCCAACATATATAAGGGAAAAGAAGGCGATTTCTAGACGGCATATACTGGAAAATTCCAGAAAACTGTTGGTTTGTATATATAGTTGTCGCAAGATTGAGTGCAGTCAGTACCTATGGCAACCTATGGTTAGTACGAATTCGAGTTACGTGGCGTTACAAGGAAAGTAAGAAAGAGCGAAGAAGTGACAAAGGGATTATATAATCGTGAATTGATAAGTAATACTAATACCAAAAGTGTTGAAGAGACGGCAAACAATTAAATAAAAGTTGTAAAAGCGTGAGGTATTCATATTTGTGACAATATTGTTATAGAAATTATACTGCAGTAACAAATTCCCTAGTACCGGACAAGTATATTTTGATAGTGTTAAACGTTCGCCATAGGTACTCACACATTTAAATTAATTGCGCAAAAAACACATTTACGTGATTAAGTCCCACGTTAACCATATAAATGTGTGCCTATTTTGATAAAATAGTGTGCTTGTTGTCTTCCATATATTGTATTCCATTTCTTCTCTTTTATTTTATATGTTAATAATAGTAAGAAACCAGAGTCAAATAGGGGCAAAAAATTATTGTAGTAAAACCACACCAACGTTTCGCCTCTGGTTTGAGGCCTTATCAATGTAGGTTTTTTAATTGTCACCATGTATTGTTGGCAAACCGTCGAAAAGGGTGGTACATGAATCCCCAAAAAAACCATAGGTATAGATAAAATCATAAATATAAAAATATATTAAATGCTTGTATAAATAAAGAATAAAAAAATATAGTTAAAAGCAACTCTAAAAACTGGGGCAGAGCAAAACGTGTTTACAGAAACTTTTAGATAAATATATATCATCGTGATGAGACAGGCGTCACAACTGTTCAAAGACATTAAAAGGTTATAGCAAAAAAAAAGAGAAGTTGGCAAATTAACATCAGCCAAAAGAGGAAAGGATGTAATCGTAATGTTTTGTATCAATGCTATGGGACAATTTATTCCGCCTTTTCTCATACTTCCTAACCAAAGAATAAATAACCGTTTAATTATTAATGCACCCTCAGAAAGTGAAGCTGTAGTTAAACATAAGGGATGAATGAATAACGAAATATACCAACGAAATAATCACCAATTTTATTAGTACTTGATAGGCACTGGAATCATAAAACATTAGACGTTATTAACTTCTGTAAAGACAATCACATAACTTTGATTAGCACACCAGGACCGCATACTGCACTTAAGATGCAGCCATTAGATCGATCTTTTATGAAACCATTCAAAAATGATTATAATAAACGCTAATGTAAGTAGATGCGGACTAATGTCGGAGCTAGAATTACTGAATATGACTTAGCAGGTTTTGTACCAGAAGCATTTAAAAAAGTTGCACGTTATGAAATAGCAGAGGCAGGATTTAGATATTCGGGTATCCACCCATTCGACAAAAATAAATTTACGAATCTAGATTATTTACTTAGTGATATCAGTAATATTCCTCTTGACAGCAATAAACTAATTAACAAGTTAAAAGCAAGAAACATTGTTGCCATTGATGTGTTTGTAGCAACTAACGTAGTTTTGATAACTATTCTTTACTGAAATTGAACACACGAAATTCAAGAAATGAGTACGTACATAGGTTTGATAAAAAAAGTCTCATTAGAAATCCGTACTGTCATACTGCGCAACGGACAACGTACAAACGAGCGCAACTTCGTGATGATATTTCGTGTACCTTTTTTATTCCTAGCGTCGCGCATTAATACTCAAGCCATGTACTTTCTACTCCTATCTCTAGTTGATCTTTAGTCTTTTTGAATATATCTGAGGAAGAATAGATGAATATATCCAAATAGATCAGTACTCTACGGTCTAGGTTTTTGACATTTCAATTTGACGTTTTGAATGTGTGGTGAATTGTATCGTACGGGGATGAATAAAAGGTATTTAAAATGTCAAGATTACGGAAGAGTACAAAATTTGAAATAAGTCTCGGAAGTATATAGAGACTAATGAACTAAATCTGACAATTTAAAAAACAAAATTTAATAAATGATAAATTACGCATTTTCATGGCCGGAATTAGTTGGTAAGGCTCATCCCGTAACTAATTAAATGAAAAGGAACAATGGAATTAAATGAAAACATTTTCGAAGGTATCAAGCCAATGGTATTACTATTACGACAGAAAGATGTAAAGTGGAAGCTCAAGTGCCTCTTTGTTCTTTAGCCGACGTGCAATTAAGATTTCTTTGTCCAAATGACTTGGGTGAGGTTAGAGCTCTCTGTCAAGAATTATTTCCTATTGAGTATCCTCTTTCATGGTATGAAGATATAACATCGAGTCAAAGGTAATTGTAATGCTATTATGGTGACTTTAGTATTGTTAGACTGAATTAAAGATAGCTTCAGAATCACATTAAGCGTTTAGTTAGTTTAAAAGATTTCAGAATTTGATGGTGAAAGTTAAGGATTAATTTTAAGCAGGTTCTATGCCTTGGCGGCAGTATATAACCAAGTGATAATAGGACTTATAGTAGCAGAAATCAAACCTTTCTTATGCCTCAATTCAGAAGATATGGGTATCTTATCAAAGAGTTTTATAAAAAGTGCTGATGTGGGTTATATTTTGTCATTGGGGGTCGTGAGGCAGTACAGAAGGAATGGCATTGCAACTTTATTGTTAGATTCATTAATTAAATATCTAACGAGCACAGAAAAGAAAAAGGTCAAAGCTGTTTTTCTACATGTTCTGACTACCAATTCTGCTGCTATACTTTTTTATGAACGTAGGAAGTAAGTAATATTTTTATAATTACTATTAATAATTAACTAACAGTCTTGTGATTATCATTATGTGTTTAAGTTTAAGACTCATAAGAACAACATACATACATGATAAAGACATTTAAAAATATTAATTGTATAATATAAAGGTTTTCATAATTAAAAGAATTAGGCATTCATCTTCATTAAGTAAAATAATAGTAGTAATGTTGGTTGATGTTTTAATCTTATACTACCAGACATGGTGACAGTAGATAAACTTACTGTTGCCACCTTTTTGTAAACCAAAAAGCAGCCCTGAGGATGATTTTTGAGCACACATTTTACTAAAATTATTTTTTCAAAGAACCTAATCTATCTGTACTAGTATGATTTAAATTAAAAAAAAAATGTTATAAGATTAAAACATTGTTATAACGTTTTGTCATTCGTGGTGTATCAGACGTTTCACTATCTCTATCACTCATTTTTGTTAGCTTTTCGAAATAGCAAACAAAAGCCCGCAGCGGACGTATAAATTTTTATTTTCATGCACATTAAGTACATAAGGAGCAGTAAATCTCATTATTCATTAACAGATGGCAGACCATGTTTTGATTTTTTATTCCTAGTAACTTTTCTGAATTAGATAACGATTTTCGAGTGCTGACCGACTTTGTTAATGAAAAACCAGTTAGGTCGGTGGAAAATCTGCTTGGTTATGGTATATGGTATTACTTTCCTTTATTCAGCTGGGTAGAATATTCATCAATAATTAAATCACACCACTTTATTTTCTGTGAAGTCTTTTCTTTTGAATTTTATTAATTGTGTATTTAAATTGTAGTTGTTTTAGCTGAAATTGATTCTTTACGATTTATTAAGTGAACTGCATTTGACATTATTATTATTTTTAAATATAGCTGGTGCAACCTTTAATTAACATTAGCTTGTTGCCTTACCGTATTGCTNTAAAATTGTTTTCAATACTGACTTTCCTTTTTTAATGAAATACTTTTCCAATTTTTAATGAAATATTTTTAAATGCTTTCTTGAGAACATAATATATAGTCTGTTATTATGAGCAGATTTTACGCGTACAAATAAGGAATATATGTTAAATTTGGAATTGACTTCAATAGTGGTGAGGTGTGAGCTGCGCTTTCAATAAACCTGTTGTGCCTTTTCTCATATTCTGTATTATCATCATTTATGATTTTTCTTATACTGATTATATTGTACTACTATTAGACAAAAATTACAGTTCCAGTAAACAATGCTCAATGAACTACTATAACAGTTATCGTGTTTACTTTTAAAATTTAAACAAAATCCATACTGTTAATTTAATATGTCTGACAATACTCATTTAAACAGAAAAATAATCTACTTGCGCATGTGCTGTAAACAAGTGCAATGTTAAATTGTGAAATACAACGATTTCACTGATTAATAAATAATTTATATACCAGCTAATGACACGTTTTTCGTTCAGCGCAAAGTAGTAATGTAGTTTGATCACGTTTGTTTTGTGTTTTTGTGAGCGATTAGTGGACGAAAGACAATTAATGTTAGTATTTGTGATAACGGCTATTTGTTCTTCTTACAGTTGATGAAGACAAGGCGATAAAAATGAGTCGCAAATTACATTTCATAGGTATATTATTGTTATAGTTATGAAATGCCTGCTTCATAATTTCAAAAATATACCCAAAAAAGAATTTTAATTGATTTAATAGTTCCACTTATTACAATATAATAGTCTCCAAGATATCGATTTTGAACTTCTAACAATCGTGGCGCTCTTCACTATTTTATGAAGTTTTCAGGTCGGTTTTGATTTAACATAGGACTTCAAGAAGATTAGCAATAGAATGTTTTATGTTGTTCTTCAATAACCATAATTAACGGATTATACGCATGCGTAAGTAGGAGAGCCAATGTGGAATCGGCCCCCTCAGTTTATTTTAAGTACAGGGCGATCAAGACTAAAATGCAGTTTTGAAATAATCACAACTATGTATTAAGTGTGTGTGAGAATTCTGCTAATTTAATAACATATCCCCATAAAAAAAGTCTAATGGAGACAGGTCAGGTGACCTGAGGTCAAGGAATACCACCCTTTGGAAATGACAGCGTTTAGAAATGACTCGCTCACAACCATATACTTGAGGGAAAACACTCGGTATAGCAGTAAACAATTCAAATGTGTAATAATTAAAGTTCATCATTTCTGCCGACTTAGTAAAATCGCGGTACAGTGCGGCTAACTAGGTCANATTGTAGTTGTTTTAGCTGAAATTGATTCTTTACGATTTATTAAGTGAACTGCATTTGACATTATTATTATTTTTAAATATAGCTGGTGCAACCTTTAATTAACATTAGCTTGTTGCCTTACCGTATTGCTCAGTTAATACCAATCATGTGCTCAACTGGGTATAGTTATTTTTTTTTCCTAAAAAAGGTATGTGTACTTAATAATGATGAACTGTATGCATACTAATGACAATTTTTTTTAGTTGTGTAATTTTTCAAAATTCTTTTACTGGTATAATTGTTTAGAAAAAGCGAATTTGATTCTTAGTTTATCAGACTTATAACTTGCTTTATTATTGCCTTCTATAATGTTTTTCATAAATATTTTGTAGTAAGTCTAGAGAAGATAAACGGGCGATTGCACCCAACGAAAAATAACTGCCAAACAATTTTTTAATGTCGGATCACGATCGCGTTGCATTCAGTAGAATAATGAGGGCCTAACATTACTAACATACGAGAATCAGCAGAAATGTTTTGTACATGACTACACCAAACGAAAACAAAAGTATCTAGCGTGCTTCACGTGTTGTAATATCAATGTTACAATTATCTCTTACAAAACTACGATGTTGCGCTGAAACCTATTTATAGGTCCGCATTTTTAGTAGTAGTTAAAATGGAGTCGTGGATGACTCCATTATGTCAATTTGCAGCGTACAGTAAACAAATTTTTAACAGCAGATCTATAAGTCGTTTGAAAGTGGATTCCGATAGTGATACTGTATTTATAGCACCGTGCATAGATCATCAAAGCTTTACTTATGTAGTAAGTATCCATTTCCCATGAGACTATCAGTGTCTGCGTTTGACAAGAAACATGGAAAGAAGATAAACGATTTAAAGCTCCTCAAAGGGAAAGGATGATAAACCAATAAATATATAATACAAGTGACTTTTCAGTAGAACAAATGCATTCATTCGTTTGGAATTACATTTAATAAATTTGTTCGAAATGAAAATGTAAAGCGTGTGAGCGTCTCCTACTCACCACATGGGACCTTTCCAGATGGTGGAAATCGCCATATGTAGCATTTCTCTCACCACCACTTTTCAAAACGACTGGCGAATCAGTCATCGATGCTCTTCTTCACCTCAAGGGGAACCTTAAAGACAATTATTCTACCACGCATGATGATCACCATAATATAAAATTATTTCACACATTTAGAAAAATATGTATTTAAATCGGGGACTATATTGAAAAACAAATTTTTCATTTTGTAGCTATAGAATTTTATTATTGAGTTTTTGACATATTCCAATATCTTTTTCCGTTCTCATGAATAGTATAATTAAACAAAGGTACAACTTAATGCTTATATCATTTTTTGATTAAATCTATAAAAAAGAACTCTTCATTTCACTAACATAACTGTATACAAATACACATGAAATATGATGGCAGTGCAAAATGAAAAAAGAAGTAGGATAAAGCACATGTATTTGTCTCTGTATGCACAGTATATAGGAATATTCGAAACAGCAGGGTATTCCCACAAAGCAGATTATGATGATCTTTTTATGAATTGTTTGTTATAGCTCGTCAATCGAATTTACAAAATAATTTCTTTTTATTACAGTTGCCTAAAATTGATTGTTAATTTTTACGTTCAATAGTTATTTAGGCAATGAAAATACTCACATGTTTTGTATTTTTAAATTCTTATACTTTAATCATGAGGTTATGACTTTTGCGGCTAATGCGCGGCAGTTAATTATTTCGGTTAGAACTTTAAGGTCGTAGAACATCTTGGTAGATTATTTTATTTCTTGTATGGTTAACATCTTTGACGAGGATAGGACGCTGAATAATTTAACAGTATTTGTGATGTTCTTTTTTACCCTTTTTCATGTTTACGTATTCCCAAAATACTATCAGCAATGAAGAATAAGTTTAGTTGTAGATTAATAGATTCCTGTAAACGTTTTATGCTTATACGCACGATAGTGATACTTTTATTTATTTTTTTGTCACTTCAAGTGATTTTTAATGAAAATACTTAATTTCAACGTACTTTCAAAGGGGACTATATATAATAATTTATACAATAAAGCATTAATACTTTTTGTTTCATCACTATTACAATTTCTTTTAAATGTGAAATTTTAAACTAATATTCCCAGAAAAACACTAAATTAGTTAAAATGCAGATATTCGATTTGCAATTTAAATCACCACTTTACAACTTTTAATGAGTATTAGTCAAAGGAGGTAAATTCATTAATTTTAGTAGATACTTTTGCAGATTTAGACTACATAGCTTCTTGCCTTACTATTATTCCATAAATGGGAGGTGTAAAGATGGATTCTCATATGTTTTGTATATTAATGGAGGTCATCCACCTTGGAATATTTAATATCCTTTTTAAAAATGTAAAACTTAATATTAATTTTAAAGTAATCAAAAGCTATTTTCCTTATCTTTTATTACCGACTACATAAAATATGTATGTAGTACAGTATTACGAGGGGGAGGCTTATTCCCCTGGCTGTTAAACAACGTCTCAAAAGCTGTTTCATGGGTGTGGAGTCCCTCTTCGAATCAACAGCACATAGACCACTAGTCTCTATTTTGTAGTACTTGAAAATTTAAATTCAGTTATTTAAATATATAAACAGATTTTTTAGGCAAGTTATACAGCCGCAGTATTTTATTTTGTTCATTAAATTTTGTTGTTAAGGTTAAAAAATATTTACCGTTACTATGTTTTAGTTGTCTTATTTTTAAAGTGTAAAGCGTTAATAATGTGATAATTATTTGTACAGTATAGAGTTGCTAAGAGCGACAATTGACTATTCAATTTTTTAGTGTAATTGGTAGTATGATTGTGTTGAGAGTATGAAAAACTTATATTGCCAAATATTTTAAGCTTTAAAATATTTTTAATAGATTTTTTAGGTACCTGCACATTCTGTGTTCTCAAAAGAGCGAGCCAATAAAAAATATTTCCAATTTAAAATTGTTTTCAATACTGACTTTCCTTTTTTAATGAAATACTTTTCCAATTTTTAATGAAATATTTTTAAATGCTTTCTTGAGAACATAATATAACATTA
>NW_020438984.1:125138-133210 GCF_000699045.2 Agrilus planipennis | reverse complement strand
CATTCATACGGAATACTGCTTAACCAAGCAAAATGCAACTTTGGTAAACAAGAAGTCTCTTTTCTAGGTTATTCTGTCTCGGCAAATGGAATACGCCCTTTACCCGACAGAGTAACAGCAATCTCCAATTTCCCCAAGCCTACTACCGCAAAACAATTGCGACGATTCCTGGGTATGCTCAACTTTTACAGAAAGTTCCTGCGTAACGCTGCCCGCACTCATTCTGCTCTGAATGAACTTTTATTGGGAAAATAAAAGGAAATGCACTACTACAATGGAATCCCACAGCCAACGAGGCATTCAATTCAAGTAAGGAGCAACTGGCGCAGACGACTCTCCTGCACCATCCACAACCAGATGCTACCTTAGCAATTTCGTTCCATCTCTTTCTTATGTTGTACCACAATTGTGACCGCGGTATGTCCATTAGTAAACGTCGGTGCTTAGTACTATATTGCTAGTAGGAGTCTAGAAAAAGATGACGATCCAACGGTGCAGACATATATAAGTCTGTCTCTCTCATTTAGACTTTGAACGTTGTGCGTATGTTCGAGAAGCTACCACGCATACGAAAACTTGTCTACTCTGACTAAATTATAAGCAATTATAAGCTTTGAGAGATGAGGGCTTCTTCCACTACAGTCGCAACGCTTGCGCATAACACATAAGGTGTAAACGAGTGAGAAGAAGTGTGTAGTTGCTGTCTCTCTTCTCCTCTCGACAATGCCACCACTTACGGGGACCAGCAATATAAGACTATTACGTATGTGTTCACGTCAAGAGATCGTCATGATTTTCCATATATATATAATACTCCTATATTGCTAGTAGGGGTCTAGAAAAAAATGACGACCCAACGGTGCAGACATATATGCGTCTGTCTCTCTTGTAACTACTTCAAGTATTACGCGAATGCTCGACAATTGAACATGCCTATAAGCGCACATTATTTACCCCACCAGCCTCGTGACGATTGCGCACGAGTCGAGTAATCTAAAAAGAGACAGAAGTAGTCGTTTGTCTCACTTACTCCGTGACTCCGTATAGGAGTATTATATATATGTGATTTTGAACGTTGATGGTGTCCATTTTCGGTCTATCGCACTACTAATCCTCTACTAATACTACTAATAATACGTTAGTAAATTTAAGTAAACGCATTTCTAAGTGAAGCTTAACGATCGCACGACTAAACAGTCACGCGATTCAAGCGAATTCCACTACAGTAGAGCGGCAGTGGTCCTACGTTTATGAAGCACTGTTGCCGTGTGAAAACATCAATTTAAAACAGTGGATTTAAAAACAATCGTCCTACAGTAGGGTTAGCGCTTAAGTTAAGAAGCACTGCAAAAAGTAGTTTGTGTGAAAAAACTCTTAAATTATGAAAGAGCGCGAACCTGTAACTGTTTGTTTGTATTATAGGATCTTTTAAACACACTATATTGAACAAATACATACACTTGTGAACGCCGTTGGAAAATCACTCGTTTTTCGCAAAAATACACAAAACAAACCTGCTCAATCTAATAAGGTTTACGTTTTGAATTAAATTCGTTCGCTTGGCATTAAGTTTTTGTTCTCACATTTAGTTCTCTTGATTTTCACGTATTATTACAAATGAAGATGATTATCCATGGAAAACATAGAATGGATGATGATCATAGTCATAGACAAAATTAATGCTAAAAGATATACACGATGAAGATTACATGAATCATCTATAGTTATAGATCGTCATAGATTGGTATAATTATGGATATAATTATTCTATAGTCTTAAAGTGTCACCCTCGGTTTTTCTTATTTGTAAATGCTCGTCTATGGTAATGGCAGTAGTTTATTCTGTTTATTATTGTGTTCAATAATAACAATATCTAAACCAATGTTTATTATTCATTCATTTTCAGCGTTCGTTTAAAACTGTTCTTATACCTAATGGCAGAAGCTTCGTCAGTGGTAGTAAATGGTGATGAGCTGGATAAACAAAAAGGTTAGGTGCAAGTTTAAAAAAATTGAGTGAATGAGTATAATATGACTATCTTGCAGACGTAAATCTTCCAGAGTGTGCTGTTTGTCTTCAAACATGTGTGCATCCGTCGGAGTTGCCATGTGGGCATGTGTTTTGTTTTTTATGTATAAAGGGTATGGCAAATCAGAGCAAACGATGCGCTATGTGTAGACAGGAGATACCGCGAGATTTTGTAGACCGCCCTAAATTGCTTCAATCTCCTGATAATGCTGAAAGCTATGATGATGGCTATCAATGGTTTTATGAAGGTCGAAATGGTAAGTGCAACTTTAGTAGTTTTGTTAAAAGTGATATTTGAAATACCTTTTAAGGTTGGTGGAGGTATGATCCTCGTACATCTGAAGATATTGAGAACGTTTATAAACTAAAAAAGACTGTTTTTGAAACTATTATTTGTGGAATCAATTATGTAATTGATTTGGAAAATTTGGTTCAATATCCTAAACAAAATCCAACTAAAAAACGTTTTATAAAACGTGCTAAAAATTTTGAATTAAATGTACTTGGTGAAGCTGGGCTTAAATGATATTTTTTTATTTGTTCCTTAGAAAGTAACAATTTTTATAATATGTCATAATGAGTAGTATATTACCAGTGTCTAATTTAAATTAAATTATTAAAAAATTGCATTTCTAATTTTTAAGTAAAATAAAGAAAATTAAAATAATTTTTGTTTAATTTAATCATTAAATATATAACCAAAAATGAATTATGCTTGTCATTTTTCATGAAATTGTACTGCAAATTATCATTTGAACTATATGAAGCATAATCTTAAAACACTGCCATTCCATCTCAGGTTGGTGGCAATATGATGAAAGAACTAGTAAAGAACTAGAAACTTCCTATAAAGAAGGCAAAAGTACTTGTGAACTTCTAATAGCTGGATTTTTATATGTGGTTGATTTAGAATGTATGATTCAGATGAGAAAAACTGATCCACTTAGGAGACGACGAATAAAAAGAGATTTAGCAACTGTGCCGAAAAAAGGTACTCTAGTTTTTTATCAGTACCTATTTTATCATAAATTTGATATATAATTCCAGGTGTGGCAGGTTTAAGAATTGACACTGATTTGTCTGAGTATATAATAAACCATTCAGAAACACAAAGTTCTTCCAGTCAAGTTGACAGGCAGACTGACAATTTAATACCTATTACTCCCACAAATACCCCACAAACACCTGTAAGTGGAGAAGAATCACCTCAAGTGGATGATGTAGAGACAACAATGGAAAGGATAAGAACTCTTAGATTAGAGGTGAATGAAAGCAGGCCTCATTACATGCTTGACAATGGTTATGAAGAAGAGAATTCTTAAATTTCATAAAAATATATATTAATGATATAATACTCATTACACTGATCGTGAATCAGTTGCATAAGAATTAATAAATTGGTGCTGGATGTAAGATAAAAATTGTTCTTTCAAAATTTCAAAAATGAGTAGCAAATATGTTTATTTCTATTACATCATTTTTGATTTTGTATTAAAATTTAACACTACAAAGTGTTAATATTTTTAATTACAAAAAATGAAAACTAAATGTGCTTAAAAATTGGTTTTCAGACTTCAGATATTTCTAAAAAAAATGAAGTTATAAACTCCATGTATTGACTGAAGTGTTCTGAATAATAAAAGTTTCATTTTAAATCATGTAAAGCTTGGTTGTTACAGAGACGAGAGATTCTGGGAATCCGTTTTTTTCCTAGTAGAGGCAGTCCACGTAATTTCAGTACAGCAAGGACTGGTAGAGATCAGTTCCTTGTAGTTCTATGTTGAGAACAAACTTGTTTTTTATATTTTCAAGTTACGACAACCAATCTGATGATGGGCTGTTTCCAAATTCCATGTTGTACTTACCTACATTGTTCTGTTTCAAATTTTTAGTAGATAGAGCTAGAAACAACATTTAGCAATGAAGAAGACACTCCTTTCTATTCTGAGCTAAACTTCGCATTTCCCTAAAACTAGAACATTCCACATTCTTAACTATTTGCGAACAGTAATCTAATCTAGGTCTACCTCTACTCCTCCTAACTGCTGTTTCTGCCTCTTATACGTCTCTGACTAGACCTTCACGCCTGAGAAGGTGTCCTACCAACCTATCTCGCCTATTTCTTATTGACTTCCGTAGAGTATTCTGTTCTCCTATTCTTACCTTTATATACTTCTATTTTGCACCCGTACAGAGTCGCGCTCCAAACATACACGTTTCGAGTTTCTAAATTAATCGGCCTGTCTTGTACATTTTCTTGGTGCGCAAAATTCATTATAGTTTTACAAAATATATGCTATAATGGTTAAAGTAATGAAAACCAATGTATTGAAAAAAAATATTGTATTTGTGCATCCACATATTCAATAATAACTGTCGAAAGTATGAGAATAAATTAACTTTGATTTTAAGACAGTATTCTCGAGAATATATGAAAAATATTACATGTTTTGTTAATGAGTTTACAGTTGAGTTCAAAAAAATATCTATCTATAGTGGATCTAAGTCTAATACGAAAGTGTAAAATTTTATATGCGGTCCACGAAGTTATGATGTATTTCCAAAGTGTCCACAAGATCATTTGGGTTAAAACCCCTGGTATAGCACATCACATGAACCCATCAAGTGACAACGGTGGTGTTAGCCATCAGTCGACTTTTTCGGTAATCCACGACACATCAGGAAATAGAAGCCACTATTTATTTCAAACATTATGTTGAATGGAAATGGTAATAATCAAATGTTTAATGATTTTATTAATAAGAACAAGTGTCACAAACATAAATGTTTAGGTTTTTAATTCATGAGCACGCTGCGTGAACCCAACGATAGTTATACAGCGGAACAACAGGCTACCATCCTTACCGGAGTCATAACAGATAAAACATAATTCCGATTCATGTTCGTCGTTTTAGCGATTGTTACGTAGGTCTTTGTTATGTATTCTGAGACCGCCACTAAGGGGAAATGAGAGCCACTATAATTCCGATTACCCCCTTTATTTACAAAATAATTAATTGAATATAATAAAGATACATGAATAAACATATAAAAAAAATTGCAACGAGTTGTTCATCTCTGTATCAATTGCTATATTAAAATCAATAAAACATTAAATTTACCTACAGTATATTTTATAATAAGCATATGTGCGTTATAGAAATAATGCAATAAAGAAGTACTTTATTGTTACATAGTATCCATTAGTTCTTATTTAGGTCAATGGTATAAAATTGGTACATCTAAATTATTTATTTAAAATTACAAGCTAACATCTACATCCCTACTGGGTTAGTTGCTCAATTTGCAATCGTTTAAATAAAGAAATCAATAATGATCAGAATAGTCGAATTCAAGATCACCAAAAAGTTAATAATGCTAGATGGTGAGGCGACTTGCTGTCATCACTTACTCTGTAATGGTTCCCTACCATTTTCTACGTTCCTTAACTATACATTATGTCTGATCAGTACTCCGGAAAAATAAGGGAGGGGAAGGTACATGATAAAAAATGAGCCATCTCGAACCACTATATGATATCCATAAACATATACTCGTCATGGTGTCACCGGTCTTATATACGTGTAGATAGATCGGTGATTAACGCATTGCCCTCCGGCTTCCTCTACCGTTCTCCCCTACTATTAATAGTTTTTAAAGCTTCCTTTACAAGGTCTTACTTAAGCTGACTTTTAATCCAAAATGCGCCAATTAATTGCGTCAAAACTCCAATTCCAGCATGCTGTCAACTTTAAAAGTTCTTCTTTCATGGCTATATATGAAGATCAATCAGGTCATGGAACCATCCAAAATGGAATTTAATACTGAATATTTAATTACTTTTGAAGTGAAACTTTTTTACCAACGGTAGAAAGGAAATTTACTAGGGAAAACCCCGCAAAGTATAACGTCACGCGCCACGTGTGACCAAGAGTTAATTTACCGGGCTTCAGAAGCTAGGCCGATAGTAGCAACTAATAATTCGAAATATTGCTATTTCGACAAATTGTCAGCAGATCGCGTCTACGGTAAACTGTATATGTATTGCATATGTGTTTGTGTTTGTTTGTTTTAATTGGTAAACGGGGGTTGACCATTTTGAAATTAGTCTCATAACTGAATACTTTCAATTATGAATTAAAGCTGCCCCGCGCAATGTGACTCTATGTCCCCGTCATTCGTTTCTCCCGCCGCCTTTAGTATTTCGTCTGTCCTTTTACCTAGCCTATCATGCGCTTCGTTACATTTTAGCTTCTCTAAGTCAAGACGTCTCCTACCTTCCCTCTTTTTCAGAATTTTCAATTTAAGATTGGTCTTCATAACTACTAAGTTATGACCGCTATCTATATCTGCTCATGGATAACTCCTACAGTCCTTCAATGGATTTTTAAATATTTGCCTAACAAGTATGTAATCTAACTGATATCTCCCTAAATCACCTGGCATCTTCCATCTTTAGCGCCTCCTAACGTGATGGTTGAATAAAGTATTCGCGACGGTTATGTTTATCGCAAAATTCTATCAGCCTATCTCCCCTATCATTCCTATTGCCTAATCCAAAAGAACCTGCTATTGCACCCACTTTACCTTCACCTATTACTGCGTTAAAGTCTCCTAAAACTATTGGGTTTTCCTGTCCTTTCACTGAACGTAACACGTCTTCTACATCTGCATAAACCGCTTCTACGTCTTCATCGATGTAAGATGATACCGTTTTTACCGGCTTTGAGTTTAATTTAACCATAACTATCCTATCGCTTTCTTGTAAATAACTTTCTACACTCTGTCCTACTTTCCTACGCATTACAATTCCTACCCCCGAATTACCTTCTACCGATCCTTAGCCGTATGTCGTAATAATTTCTTGGCTCGAAAATAGTGAAGATGACGTATGGTTTCGGCGCAGGGCGTCCTAACAACGGCACTATCGTGAGAGAGATAGATATTGTTCTCTCCCTCACCACAAATCTGATCGGCAAGGCACGTCCATTAGTATATGTCGATGGGTAACAACCACATTTCGAACGCTTCTAACGTTTTCTTTCCCGCATGTTCCGCACCCGTACAGCGCCGAGTCCCAAACATACAGCTTTAGCAATCTTTTTCAAAGGCCATAGGACGATAAGCATTGTGAATCGGCCCCAGAGGAATATCTGGATAATTTTTTCAGGGGACATTGATACTAATGAGGTACGTTAATTTTGAAAATTATAGACCTCTATCTATTTTGGTTTTTGAATAAATTCAAAAAAACGAAAAATCAGAAAATAATTTTTTTCTCAAAAACGGCTCAATCGATTTAATTGAAATTTATACACGTTATGAAGGTATATAAGGGCTATACTCGGAAAAAATAGCAGCTCATAATCTTTATAATAACCATTAAAAACAGGCATTTTTTACCGAAATTATTTTTTTTCTTTATGATAATGTTCTAGAACAATTTTGAAATAAACTTTTTTTTATGCCCTTTTTAATATAGAATAACCCCTCAAATTCTTAAATCGATCAGAAAGGTACGCCATATTGAAAAACAAGAAAAACCGATTTTTTTTATATAAAAATCGATTTATTTTACTTTTTATACTTTTGAAACAAAAGAAAAGCGGGTTAAATGATTAATTTTATAAGTGCAAATAACATCAAATATTGAAAACAATAGTGTAATTGTTTTTTTAAGTCAAAATATTAAAAAAAGGAATTATAAACTATATTTAGATAAACCAAAAGATGACTCATTAATGTTAGTGATAGTCAACTATTTTGAATTTGAATTTGATAGTCTGGACATAGATCGAAAACCGAAGTAACGAGATAATACATCTTTTTCAAATGATTGTATCACTTGTTCACAATATTTTGAAACTAACTGCTCATTTTCTAATTGTAAAGTCGCTGATATCAATTTGTTTGAATTGTCGGTACGGAGTTTAAGTAAAAATACAATAAGAGCTTGAGTTACAGTACGAGTATCTGTATTTCTCATGATTCAATCATCCATCTTATCGAGCAGTGTAGAGTCACACTCAACAGCAAAGCTTTCC
>NW_020438984.1:89230-124598 GCF_000699045.2 Agrilus planipennis | reverse complement strand
TTTTTCGAATTTCTAAATTAACCGTTCGAGCATAGAAGTGACTTTTTTTTTATTGAAGGTGACTGGACCCTGCGCTATCCTCTGCTTTGTATCCCTACTGCTCCTGCCGTCCTGACTTATCTGACTTCCTAGGTACCTAAAATCAACCACTTCTTCTAATCTTTCGTATCTCATTAGTATCAATGTCCCCTAAAAAAAATATCCAGATATTCCTCTGGGGCCGATTCACTATGCTTATCGTCCTATGGCCTTTATTATTTTTATTGAAGGCGACTCGACCTTGCACTATCCTCTGCTTTATACCCCTACTACTCCTTCGGTCCTGACTTATCTGACTTTCTAGGTACCTAAAATCAGCCACTTCTAATTTTTCGTCTCCTATCTTTATATTCGTTCTTTCTCTACTTTTTCTTCCCTTGCATTTTCATACAGTACTGTTTTGTCAGTACCGCTTCCATTTTATTTAAAGCTATCTCTAAGTCCTCCTTGTAAGATACTAATACTGCTATATCATCTGCAAATCTAAGCATACTAATCTTTTGCCCCTGTATATCTATCCCAACATTTGTACTGTCTTTAATGATGTTGATCGCGTCTTCGATGTATAGATTAAGAAGTAGCGGTGATAGTGTGCATCCCATCTGACTCCCATCCTAAATTTTACTTCTCTACATTGCAGCCATAGCTCTATAACTGCCTGTTGCTCTTTATACAAACTAAGTATCACCCTTCTATCTTTGTAACTCATCCCTACATTTTGAAGTATATTTAACATCTTGTCCCATTTAACATTGTCAAAATCTACAAATCCTATGTATGCACTCTTGCCTTTTTTATCGTTTTCTCTATTGTTACCCGTAAAGCTAGAATGGCCTCCCTCGTTCCTTTATTTCTTCTAAACTTCTAAACCCAAATTGATCTTCCCCAAATAGTTCTTCCACCCTTTTTTCTGTCCTCCTCTGTACAATTCTAGTTAAGATTTTTGACGCAAAGGAAGTTAAGCTAGTTGTTCTAAATGTCTCGCAGTTTTCCGCGCCTCTTTAGGTATGGTTACTACTAAATCACCTGACATCTTCCACGTATAGCGCCTCCTAACGTGGTTTCTATTGCCTAATCCAAAAGAACCTGCTATTCCATTGTCTTTACCTTCACTTAGTACTGCGTTGAGATCTCCTACAACTATTATGTTTTCCTGCCCTTCCACTAATCTTAACACGTATTCTATATCTGCATAATCCGTTTTTACGACTTCATCATTGTAAGATGATGTAGGAATGTAGACCTGCACTAATACCGTTTTTACCTGTATCGAGTTTAATTTAACCATAACTATCCTATCGCTTTTTTGTAAATAACTTTCTACAATTCCTACCCCCGAATTATCTTTCACCGATCCTCTGTGTATTATTCTAAAGTCTCCACTCCAGAAGTCTCCAGCTTCTGGCCAACGGACTTCACTAATGCCTACTAAATTTACTTCTAATTTATTTATCTCAACTTTCAAATTTCCACATGCTGCAAATCTTAATAAATTTTAAAAACCAGTCCTTTCCCGGCTTATTATCTCGAAATCTTTCAGTACGACCGCTTCGGTTGAGATAATTTTGTACTAGGTTTCTGATATCTTCCTCTTTAGAGGAAATCCCCATTCAGCACATTTTGTTAGGCCTTCTACTAGAACAGTTTCGTCTACGTGCCTTAAAACTGGTTGGCCACGATAAGATTTTGGATGCCTTCTTTTTACCCGATCATTTAAAGTTGTATAGGCATACTGTTCTGTTGCCTTTCTGATAGACAACTGATTAGTCGAAACGGCCTTGATAGCCTTCTGAAGGTACTATTCGCTGTAATTCTTTACAGAAAAGCCCAGCACCTTCTTGTACACACCCGGCATTATTACAACCTGATCGAAATCACCCCTATCACATGCGAATTTGCAAACAACTAAAAATAACTTACTTCACAATGAAGTCCTTCAACAATGTATACAACTTTTAAGTGCCAACAAACCACGCACTTAAAATGTTTGAACCCTTTGGTAAAATCAACTTCTTGCTTTCGCCAATAGTTTGTTTACAGATTTGAAAAACTGCGCACATTCACAAGAGAAATGACAACTGACTTCGGTAACTTTTCAATGCATGGGAAGCTTCATAGACCCGGTAATGCGAAAGTTTTACTATTTCTCAATATACAGCAATACACGAATACAAATTATAATGCACCGTTGATCGAAATTACCTCACCTGATCGATTTCGCCCCATTTGACGGTATTTATAATTTTTTCACATTTTTTAATATAATAAGAAATATTTTTGCTTCCACTGTCATATTGTGAATTAATTTCCTTAGCTAAACTTATTTCACTAAAATTGGCATTATGGGTCATTTCTGGGTGATTATTAATAATATTTGAACTTAAATNATCTTAATAATAATTGAACTTAAATTATAATTACTAGAAACAGAACGACTAGGAACAAGATTTCCTTCGTAAGAATTTTCGCTATTATTATCGAATGTTAATATTCTTAATAAAAATTACGTTTAAGTCGTATTTAAGAATTAATTATTAAATTTTCGATTAATAATATGATAATACTATAATATGATAATATATTCCGTTGCTTTTTCTTTAGAAAAGTCGAAACAAAAGAAAATTAAATGTATATACATTACGACAGGCCTTTGAAAGCCACGGGAAACCGGAGGGCTAGGATCTGAGGCATACACAAAAGAACGGCACCACCCGAAAGGTTAACACTATTTATTGATACAAAAACAGTCTGGTGAAATAAGCTTCGTGGGCAGCGGAGTTGCCACCGAAGGAGCCGAAGACGGGAGTGGAGAAGAGGCCGCAGCTGCAGGGGTCATCGGCACGATGAAAAATGCGATGCCGATCGGTATAGGGAAGCTGGAGGGGTTTTCGGATGTAATCTATCTTCCTAAAGACATGTGAGCATGTCCTTAGGCCCCTGAAGAAGAAGAAGGGCACCTTTTCGGGGGTATGCCTGGACGCCGGAACTGCCTTGAGGCTTTGAATGATACGGCAGAGATCCTCCGTAAATGATGACCGGCAGGCCTCTGGGTGGCTCGTGGTTGAAAAGAAGTTCCCGAGCACCCTAAGCGACGTGCCGCAAAGCATTTGAGAAGGAGATGCTTGTATGTCTCCTTTGTAAGCTGTGCAGAGGCCGAGTAGGGCGAGGGGAAGCTGGTCCGGTGCGATATGAGCGCTCCACCTTCCCGTTCAACTGGGCCTGGTAGAACTTGACGACTGAGGATGATAACAGCTACTGCAGTTTCCATTGACCAGCGGCTGCGACGGCGGTTGTTGTTACTTGTTACTTGTAGATACATATTTGTTCCAGGAAGGCTGGCTGCCGCGACGTGGGGGTCACCATCATTAGCTTGTCTCCTAGGGTCACCAGTACGTTCAGGTCCGTAGGTAGCTTTAGATATCCTCAGCTGCTTGCTCACGTTTGGAGGTAACAAGTCGAACCATTTTACTTTTAGGACATCGTCACTGATGGTCGTGCCGGAAAGAGACTTCATGTGGCGGAGGAGCTGAGAGGGCTTTCTATCCCCGAGTTCGACCTCGGTTAGAAGTCGGTGCAGTTTGCGGTCAGATGAGTCTGTGAGGCGAGAATGGATAGCCTCTTTAAGATGCTGGTATTTATCGACTTGCGGCGGGTTCAGCAGGACGTCCGCGACTTCGTGGATGATGTCGGAGTCCACGGTTGCTACTACATTGTATTTGCTGTTGTCGGAGCGAATTTGGTTGACGATACAGGCCGCCTCAATTTTCATGAGTCATAGCTGCGGATTAGAATTCTAGAAGTTGGATAGCCGACAGTTTGGAACATCGGCATTTTCATTAGCTTTGGCGTTGTTATCGTGATTAGGCTGCGGGTCTGGTAGAGTGATGACGAGATCGACAAACTTTTGTCGCCAATAGCGGTTGGCTGTAGGATTTTACCGGAGTGAGACTTCGGCAGCAAATAAGACGTCTAAACTACGGTCTCATGATGAAACGGGAGGAGAGCAAAGAAGAAAATCGGTTCGGCATATCTTGGTTTTTAGAATATTTTTTGACGTTATCTGATGTTTGCTAATTCGCCGTTCTAATAATTCCCATAAATATTAATTCCTTCACAATATGAGAAGTATGCTTAGGGTCGTTATCCTGCTGAAAAAAAAATGGTAACAGCCATCGACGTTTACTAATGGACATGCTTCAGCGGTCAGAATTGTGGTACAACAAAAGAAAAAGATGGAACGAAGTTTCGGACAATATCCATCTCTCTCACTATAGTGCGTAAGCGTGTCATGAAAGAGATAGCACTAGTCCGAAACCAAACGCCATCTCCCTCACTTTTCGAGCCAAGAAATTATTACGACATACGGCTAAGGTACGTCCATTAATATAATGTCTATAGTAACAGACATCGACGTAAAGTATGGACGTGTCTTAGCCGTATGTCATTGTAATAATTTCTTGGCTCAAAAGTGAGGGAGATGGCGTATGGTTTCGGACTAATGCTATCTCTTTCATGACAGCTTACGCACTATCGTGAGAGAGATGGATATTGTCCGAAACTTCGTTCCATCTCTTTCTTTCGGTGTACCACAATTCTGACCGCTAAGGCACGTCCAGTAGTAGACGTCGATGGTAACAGCCACGACTCATAACAGCTATCTATGGTGCCGTGACAAATTGTACCCGAGTCCAGAGATACGTACAGCCTGGTACAATGGGTACAATGTTGGGTAGAGATAAGGAGTATTATCTCTGTTGTCAAAAAGTGTCCAACAAACTGCGTTAAATTAGGGTGACGCCACAGTAGCAACAGGGTATATTTCAAATAAAGCGCCAAAAGATATTAGAATAGGATAGAAAAATAAGGACTAAATTAATTTACGTAAATAGTTGAGGTTTGATATCCTGGACTGTTACTAACCACTTTAGCCACTAAAAATATTAAGTTTTCTAACTCGGCATACTTTAATTCGTCAACAATTGTTACATTCAAAGCATACATTTTGGCTACGCTAGCGCCATTTTGGAGAGTTTTTTAACTGTTATTTACTGCTTATAGCTGGAGACTTTTTCAAGTTTTCCTTCATGAGATGGTTTTCCTTACCTCTACCCTCTATACCTGGTACCTACTAATATGTCTCCCTGTGTAGTTAAGCCGTTTATGTATCGTGTTCGTTACGTTAAGTAATAAAGATAAGCACAAATATCTATCTTGAGTTATCTGACTTTCCTCTCCCAAACAATACGGTTCCTTGGATTGCCGAGGAGCTACCAGGAGCTACACACATATATGTACATTCCCTTCGTAGTGCGGGAATAATGTAAGAATATTCGGTAGACACAGGCTGCAGCACCGCAGTGAGTTTTCATTCTCGAAAACTTCATTGTGCAGTATAATTATTGATCCTATGTCTAGATCTAAATGATATGTAATATAAATAACATTAATAATACGATTAATTTATTGATTGTGTAATGATTATTTACATTTTAAGTTGTAAATGTAGCTGCGGATCTTAGATCTTTGAAATCCTTATACGAAAAGTAAAATAAAATTGTATAAAAATATACCAGGCAATTTAAAAGTACACGCGTTGCTGCTAAATTGTACTGATTCACTGTAGTTTTTTAGACTCACAATTAACGCATAATTTTACAAATTTTACAAGAAATAACTAACTGGTGTCATGAGCAGGGGTACGATGCAGTATACGTCACCTGCGACAGATCTACCACTGTTTAATCATAAGTGTGATGATTATAAAAAATAGGAAGGTATGAAATTCTTAGGATGTCGGTTATATTAATTAACTATTTATAATCTATTCGTCATTAATGCTTAAGAAGTGGTGTAAAATTTTTGTTATTTATAGGTTAAGGCGTTAGGTAATCGAAATTACTGCATTGCAATGCATTATTTTTCGATACAGTCATGATACTGTTATTTATATTTATAATTTCCTTAAATATATTTTGCTCGATTTTCTGTGATGATTACCGCATACAATTTGTTGCGTATTAACAAATTTTATCTTTTATTAGACGTGACCTAGGAAGTGATACTAAAATTATCAAATGTTTTTTGCATTAAAATATATTTAAATGCCCGATGGAAACAAGTTTAATTCATAATAATTACAAGCCGTTCACTATTACGAAGGCAAAGAACACTATACACCCACAATGATATTGCATGTTTAACAATCAGCAAAAGAATTTTTCCATTTCAACCAAGCAGAACTTCTATAAAAATTTGTTTAATACTGTCAAAACAATGATGTTTTTAAATATAATATACGCATTTTGGCATTTATCACATTTAGCTGATATTGCCCCAGCTTACTGTTTTATAAATTTAAAGAGAAAATGGAAATTTTTATTAGGTAATATGTGTATTTAGATAACATCTTGCATTTGTGATAACTTTTAAATAAGGTTAAATTACAGTTGAATTTTTCTGGAACTAGTTATTGGAGATCATGTAAACTGTATATCATATAGTTTTAGAATAAATAAAAGAGCAACATTACATATTATAAGATGGATTTAGTAACACCTCGAAATGTTCACTACAATGCTTTCTATAAAAGGTGAGTAAGCCAAATATAAATTATAAAATTAAAAAATACACTTTTATTTTATATTTAAGGAGTTTTGCTTATTATACTATGAAAGAAAGGATCCCTGTTATATTAACTCAGTTGATTGATAATTTAGTAAGAAATAAAGACAAAATTATTAGTGAGTATGGACAGGTATGTAAATTTCTTTTTAGTATGAATGAATTTCGCAATATATTTTTCACTTTTATTGCATAGGGAGCAGGGGAGGAGCTTAAAATTGTAATTGGTGAAATATCGAAAATAAAGTATGAAGTCCAAACTAATAAACCCTTGCAAGAAATAGTTTCTTCTGCACCAGATATTAAAATTTATAATGACTATTTAGCAAAACAAGCTACTGATGATGGATGGCCCACATATTTTAATTGCGTATGGCTATTAGCTGAATGTTACATTTACAGAAAGTTGTATGACATTTTTGAGAAGACGTAAGTTTTTGTTACTTAATTAAAATCACTCATGTACCTATTAACTAATATCTAATATTTTTTTGATTTTGAAATGTATATCAACACTTATTTTATTGGTCTTTTGGTTCATCAATTTTTAGGAATACTCTAAAGGATTTTGACCTGTTTAGATATCAAAAAGAACTGGCTTTAATAGATTCTATTGATTCAATTATTTTTATGTGTAAATCATTATCTGACATGCTACTAAATGAAAAAGCGTTGTATCCTGTGAAAGATATGTTTATTCATCTTTTAAAGGTATTTGTATTGTAATTTTATATTTTATTAAAATGTATTGCTATTTTCAAGATAAACTATCAGTGTATTAATTTTTACAAAAATTATTAAATAATTTTATTCATTTCTAGCTAAATTTGTGGGGAAACAGACAAGATCTGTCTATTACAAACGGAGTTGTCAATCATGTTACAGGAGATCCAATGAGTAATTTAGAAAATCTAGAGTCTTACATTATATCAGACCACAGTGAAGATATTTGGTCAGCAATATCAGATCCAGCTGCTACATCACAAATAGTTGGTAAATATTTATTCATTTATTTAGAAATGAAGGAACAGGCAGAGCCCAATTTAACAAGAAGTACTATATGCAATTAAACAATAAAATTCTTAATCTAATCATTACAGAGTTGGTTACAAATCATAAACTGTAACAATTGTATAGCAATTGCTCATCAGGAACTAACATATAGTAAATATAAACTCATATACATCTCGTATTTGGTAGTCTAAAGTAGTTATTCAGACATAATTAAACTTAATATATGTACTTAGTTCAGCCAACAGAACGAATATCTCACTTTTTATAATACTTTTTAAATTTGATAGTGTAGGGGCATTGGTGATTTTTAATGAAACGGAATTTCAAAGGCTCAGTAGCCTAGGAGTAACTAAGTGGAATGAATTTTTTTCCTTTGTATGTGCTCTCTATTAACTGACGATTGCGTCTGATTGTGAGTTGATATGGAATCTTTCATTTAATGAATTAACATTTCAGTTGCATATAATCAGCGATCAGCTTGAATGCAGAAATTCTTAGAGACGCAAACTGAATACAGGTGGAATTTTAAATTTAATTGCAATATCATATCGTGCTCAAACGTATATATCAGACATACTGCTCTGAATGGTAATAATCTTAAAAATTTATGGTGGACCGATTTAGTTTTGTCAATGTTGCTTTTAGTTTAAGGAGACCACTGTAGCATAAGTATTGGCAATACCAAAGTTTTTTATAGTTAAAAAAAGAGTTCTAGACTTTAAAGTCAGTCGTATTTCTATAGATGAAACCTGTCATTCTATATGCTTTGAAACATATAAATTCCATATGAATATTAAATTTAAGTGTGCAATCAAAAATTACTCCTATTTTTTACCTCCAATGATCTAGCTAGTTTAATGTTCAAACAATAAGTAACTATACAAAATTCTATAGCGCATTTTTCAAAAAGACGACGTTAGATTTGCTAATGTTTTATATAAGGTCGTTAGATAGGTCCTCTTGTAGCTCTCCGGCTCCGTGCTCTGAGTCAATCCTTTTGTATATTATTTTGAAGCTTTCAATGTTCTGAACCACGTCATTGATAAACAATAAGAGTAAAGGCTCCCACAGCAAAGGACCTAGGTGGGAGCCCTGAGGAATTCCATAGAGCATATTAAACGGTAACGAGCGATTGTTTTTTAGTTTGACCACAGAGTTTTATTCAATCAAATACGATTCTATAAATTTTGGAGCGTTCCCTCTAATTCCAAAATTAAACGAGTTCTTAAAATGTATTAAAGTAAATTAATTTTTGATTTAACTTTTACTATTGTAAACAACCTTAAATTAATAAGAAAAAGTTGTTACTGCTATCATGCGCTCGCCGGAAATCGAACCTGGGTCCCTGGCTCTCCGCATCATTACTCAACCACAAAGCTACGAGAGGTGATAGTAACAACAATGACGATCTTGCCTAACGACTTAGGTTACAGAGTCGTCGAATCAATCTATAATTGTTATTAACAATGAGAATTTTAAAAGAATTTTTATAAGGTTTTCAATGCATTAAAATGAACTAATGTTTGAATTCATTTTTACTACTACAGACAACTTCAAATTAATGAGAAAAAAATACTCTTGTCATTCCTCGTAGCTTAGTGGCAGAGCAATGGTGCGTAAAACTAGGGACCTTGGTTCGATTCCCAGCGAGGACTTGACTTTAGTCACATCATTTTCATTAATTACAGAATGAAATGATGTAGATTTAGAATATTAAATGCATTATTGATTACTCTGGCTTTCTCAGCGATGTTCGTTGGAACAGATATATCCGCGTAAATGTTCAGTGGTTCATTATTCTGCTTGTTATCAGGTAAATTGTAATCCCCATATAGCATAATTCTGTAAGATGAATTTCGATCTTCGGTTAACTTAATATGGCTAAGGTATTTCTCACTGTCGCAAAATTGAGTAAAGTAAACTGCTCTATTAATAATTTTTAGTGAGTATGCTTTTATATTAATAAAAAGTTATTCCGCTCTATTTTGTGATGTGGTGAAAGGAGAACTGATGAATTTTTCCTCAACTGCGATCATTAATTGTAACCCCTGACAGTAGTTTCAGCAATATTGAAATCTGAAGATAACCATATTTCAGTTAGAATAATAATGTCCGGTGAATGAGCACAAGTTGCCATGTTCTTTAAAGTTGATAATTTTGTTCGTTAATCCCTTACATTATGACAGTAAGTCGTCAGGGTCAAATGCTCCCTGGTTGCGAAGTTTTTTGGATCTCTGAAGTTCTTTGAACCCACAATTTTGGGGTAGTCTCTAAAAAATTTAACAGACAGCACTTTCGGCTGTGAAATAGATGTTATCTAATTTTTTCTTTTGTTGAGATCCTTTTACTACAAGTCTTGCTTTATATAAATGTTAATTTTTCGTTTTGTAGGTCCACTTCACGTCTTCTTTCAATAGACAATAGATCTATTAATTTCTATGTTTTGTTTAATTTTTTTCATTTTTCTGACTCTGGGATTGCCGCTCCGTCAAAGACGTTAAGGTCGCAATAGTTTGCTTGAAACTTTTCGCTGAGATTATTTTTTTATTTCTTGCTGATTTTCTGGTGTTAAGTTCGAATTTTGGTGGGGATATTGCGTTTCCTTTCTTACTTTCCGTAATGCTGCTACCTTTTTCTACATCAGAATTCGTACTATTCCTATTTATCAAGTTTGTTGTTCTCCATTTCATCGCTGTCTTCGCTCAAATCTATCAATTTGGTTCGGTTTTCTTTTACATCGACATGCCTCGTGTTTATGATTTTATTATTAGCTGTTGTCGTTGTAGCGTGGTAAGACAACCAGTTTTTCATTGTTGCCCTGTTTCGATTTTCTTGGTTGTTTTGGTGTTCTTACGGAGATTCTGCTTTCGTAGATTTTTAGATGTTTGACGTTTGGTTTGATGTTGAAGAATATTTCATGTGGTGATTTTGCTTCCTGTTACTGCTGTTACTTTTATGACTTTAGTCCAGAATATACGATTTACCGTTACTTCTTTTAGTAGACATCTAGCCTTGTCCATGATTGACCTGTTATAGTGTTCCACTACTCCGTTTGATTTGTGTACATAGGGTAGACACGAAGTTAAATTTATTTCCGTATCCCTGATAAAATTGAACGCATTATTTTTTAGATATTCTTCACCGTTATTGCATATTAGATTTCTGATTTTTCTGCCCGCCAGGTTTTCGACCAAATTCACATAGTCGACAAAGCAGTTGTAAGCCTCTGATTTAGATTTAATACAGTAGGTATACTGTCCCAAGTTTACTGAAGTCGTCGATAAACGTTAAGAAGTATTTTTCTCCGTGATTGCCTACTGTGCTGTGTGGCTAGTTTTTTTGCTTTCGATGCGTATTGCGCATTTTATGAATTCGAGTTTTAATTCTTTTGGTAAGCATATAAAAGTTCGCCTTGACATAATTTTTATAAATATAAGCAAGTTTACGTGATCGAGAGTTCTATGCCATTGTTCTTTTAATGTTATGTTATTGTATTGTGTTTTTATGTTTATTTTTATTTCTTTATTGTGAGCAATTGCTGTAAGACTTTTCATTATGTATAAATTCTTGCGATTAATTCTTGGTTAGAATTGTAAATTTTTGCACTACTTCTAAACAAAATTATCTTGTTTTCTTTTTTTGTTTCTTTTTATTTATGACTTTTCAGTAAAACTTATTAAATGTTGTTTCATGTCCTTAACATAGAATGCTTTATGTAGGATGATTTCGCTGTTATTCTACCAATTTTTGTGACTTTTAATACAGGTCAGACGAAGGAAGCTGGCGAGCGGTCGCGTAGGTACTTTCCCATTTATGACCTATTTGGGTAAATCACTAGGAACCGATAAATAAATAAGCTTTTAGTAGGCGTAAACTATAATATTAGTACAGATAGTACAGTAGCGTACTAGGAAATATTATAGAAACATAACTTACCAAAAAGAAAAAACAAACCTAATGCTTTTGTTTTATAGTTAGTTTTCACATTCACTGTCATCATGGGAATCGCTATCACTGTCACCAATATCAACAATTAGTTCTTCTGTTTGTATGTCTATTACTTGCTCACTGACTCCTGCTTTTAAATATTTAATGTACGCCTCTAATAGGACTTTTGCCACCGCGCATCCACGCTATTTTAAAATTTCCGCCAGCTTCCAGCGTCAGGCCTGTTACACGCCTGTTTCCTAATTTAACGTAAGTTGGATTTTTTAGTAATGCCAATTCTTCGAAAACTGAATCATCGTTTATAACGTGGTCAGGATCCATGTTACTGCATTTTTACTTTTATTTCTATCTACATTTACCCGTGATGTATTTACTTCCGTTATGAATGCATTCCCTTGTGTGTTAAGTTGACTTTGGAAGCTTGGTGGTGATGGTATTGGGTCTGTTCTATTTCCTCGTCTGTTATTCTGTTGTCCTCTTAGTCCTCCTCTATATTGACGTCTGTAGTGGCTTCTATACGGATTACGACCTCGATTTTAATTATACCCATAAGTGAACCCTTGTGATATTCTGCTTGTCTATGGCCTGGCTGGCCGCACGAAAAACATTCTTCTCTCATGTCTACTGAAAAGACGTTGTAGATAGATTAGTTGCCAGCGAAAACAGGATATCCTGCAGATTTAGGGATAATTTTGGGTTATACACAATAAAAATTGAGATAATTCTTTTACGAAACATTTTTACCTAAAACTAATAATATCCCTACGGAGGAAAGGGTCTTAGGTGGGCAATCCTGTATATAGTGAAGTTGCGGAGTTGAAGTTCACTATTTAATATTGAATAAGGGAGTCTAGCCTTAGTAAGTACTATAATGTTAGGTGTAGGTGTAAGTAAAATATACATTACTTAATACTTTTGAAACTTTCGACTATATTCTTTTCTGTGACGAGGCACACGTTCATTTTTTTGTAAATAAGCAAGACTGCCGTTATTGGTCCTCAGAAACCCTAAGGAGAAGAATCAAAGACTGAACTCTCCCAAACTAAGAATCTGGCTCTTTTTTCTAAAATGCTTATATACGGTTACTTTTCTTCGATACAGAGACATGGTTTTAATAAAATAATTGGAAAGCGCCAGGGTCATCAGTTGGGGCAATTAATCCATAAAGAAATTGACAGTATCACTCCAGATCCACAAAGTCCTGAAAATGAATTATTATTAATAGGGGCTTTTTAGGATCTAATTTTAGTGCCAAGGTTATAAATTAGGTGCTTATAAAATGAAGTATATATTCAAGATTCAATAATGTTGAAAGATCGGTTGTATAAACAGCAGATTTAGGTGGTAATTGAGCGCTTCAAGGTCGTATAAATTTCTTCCACAAATTACACACCGATGTGTTTAAAATAAACGATTTAGGCACGATGACAAAGTAGAATTATTAGATGAAACGAGGATACTGTAAAAAAGAGGATATGTAAAGTGTAAGTGACCCATTGATGCTAGAATCAGAATTATGTATGCTCGATCTTGAAATATACTGCGAATTACGAGCGAATACAAAGTGATATAAATTCAGTGATAAATATAAAGGTCCTCTTACGAGGTGCGTGGAGCGACAATTCCGATGTACGTTCCATGTAACAGGGTCAGCGCATCCTGGAACGTGAAGTGTGTTCTTTCCCGAGCATGTCAAAAGAAACGCGCCTGTGGTTATCAAATCTGGTCCGAAAATATTAGCACAAACTTATTCAGTTTGCATAAACAATCCTACAGAATGTATTGCATGTAATGCTTGTAGAAAGTTTAAATAATATTTAATATACATACTTGATAATTTATTATCATTATATATGTATACACTACGACTGATCAGTATTCCGGAATATTTGAAAGAAAACATCTGGAGGCACTTTGGAGTCTACCTTGTGATAGCACAACAACGTAGAGGGTGCAAAAATTATGCAGATAAAGTAAAGAGCCGTCAATGATTAAGAACACTCGTCTTGTTGGCGCCTGCATTATATTATAGCCCTTTGTTATTGTCAGCGTTGTAATGAAACACACATATCTACTCGTGACCTTCGCAGCAGTTGTAACGCATGCAGGCATGTGATGACTCCGTAATTACCGTTTGATTGGCAAAGTTACTGCAGTTACCACAAAATGCAGAAATAACTTCATTTTGAAATTATCAAGCAAAAAACGAAGCATTCATACGTAGAATACACGGACATGGTGGTGACAGCACTGAGAATGCACTGATGGTATTATACAGATAGTGTGGTATCGCACCGAAGAGGTGAAGGTTAGTAAAGACGACAGGTTGGTACTTATGAAATCGTTTTGCGATTAATGGAAGACAATTCCGGTTTAAGTATCCGAGTAATTGCACTGCAAACCCGTGTGATACGATGTGGAAGATTTTAAGGGAGAATTCCCTATTACCGAAATATATATAAAGTAATTGGCAGTTCATTCCTTCCTTGTCTCTGTTCATAATTACACTAACTAATCCTGGTCATCATTGCTGGGTCAGTTGCTGCTTTCGATAGGGTCATTACTCTCATGTTTATGTATATTACTGGGTGGTGCGATATGGCACATTCTTTTCTTTTTCATATAACTTCTTTTTTCCAGGAGATCAGACAGTGTATTTTTATAACATTTACTAGAAAATTCGTTACACAGGCTTTAAGAAAGTAAAAATATAGCTAAGCTTGCTCCGAGGATACAAATTATTTTTAATAAGTGTTGTGTCCATTATTTTCAATATAGACTCTTTTATTAATTATCTGATTTCTTTTGTTTTAGATATCGTTCTGGATAATGCTGCATACGAATTATATTTTGATTTTTGTTTAGCTGATTATTTATTAAAGAATAATCTAGCAAGTAAAGTCCGGTTTTATGTTAAAAATATGCCATGGTTTATATCTGATGCCATGACACGCGACGTAAATTGGCAAATAAAGCAGCTTAGAAAACACAGTAACAAATATGTGTCGCTGTTTGGACAACAATGGGATAAACATTTCAAAGATGGCTCGTGGACGGTGGAAGTAGAAGATTTTTGGACATACCCTTTGGATTATAGTTACATGAAGTGTTTAGATAATAAATTGTATAGAAAGTTAGCAGAAGCCAAGTTAATAATCTTTAAGGGTGATTTGAACTACAGAAAGTTGTTCGGGGAACGTAACTGGGATCCAATAACGCCCATAGAAAAGGCTCTTCAAGGTTTTCACCCATCAAAGTTATGTACTTTAAGGACCGTTAAATGCGATATTGTTTGTGGACTACGAGATGGGTTAGTGGAGGAACTTGAAGCTAAAAATGCACAATGGTCATACAAGGGAGATTACGGAATGATACAATTTTGTGAGAAAGTGGAGCAATAAAATTTTCATTTTTAAGACCACAGTAGGAAAGAATCTAGTACAATTTTTAAGTGGAATTTTATAAAATTTCTTTGTTATGTTTATTATTTTATAAAGTTAAAGTCGAATAACAGAATCGAAGTTTATTATTATTTGTCAATATTCTAACCACTTATTTGAGTCAATTCAGCGAAATTTTCTACATTTACAGTGTTATGGCGTCTATCCCCCAACAGGAATTGATAACAAAATATTAATTCATGTTTTTGACATTCAATCCTTATCGAAGAAAATCTATTGCGATCTCATTCCTATGTTATATAGGATATATATTAAGTAACAAAATTGATTGTACTATGGTTTTAAATAAAATCAACTTTTTTATTCCAAGGCCCAAACAGCGACTATCGCATATATACTATTGTTCTATTGCGCGATCTAATGTAAATGTACAAATCACCCGTATTTAATATGTACAATATTTTTAACACAATATTAAGCCAGTATGATTTTAATTTCGATAGTTCGAAGTATACAGTGTGTCAACTTAAGTTGACAGCATATGGTAAACTTTATTATTCATCTAATTATTAATTCATTCTCATTACTGATAATAGAGTATTAACGCATATTTTTGATTGAAATAAACAATTACCAGTGTATAGTGCATTACGAATGCAGCATTATGCAATTTTTCTTAAAATATGTAGATACACCATAGAATTTCGCAAGTCAGAATACAATGGTAATGCTGATTGCTTGTTAAGACTCTCTATGGGAGAACCTAAGTCAAATGTTGATGTTATAGATATATTTTATTGTGATGTATTGAGTAACTTACCTGTAAGTGCGACTAAAATTTTAGAAGAAACTAAGAAAGATAGTGAGTTGAAAAAGCTGTATAAAATGTTAAAGTTAGACAGTAAAGTAGATAAGAAAGATACCTGGAGTATTGATGTACGTGAGTTTGCGATAGAAAGCGGAATATTAGTGTGAAATCATTGCGTTATTACAAAAGTCGTTGCGTAAAAGAATACTGAGTGAGTTACATTTTGGGCACTTTGGAGTAGCTAAGATGAAGGGACTAGCTAGGAGTTACTGCTGGTGGTACGGAATTAACAAGGATATTGAAAATCTAGTTTGTAGTTGCAATAATTCTCAATCACAATTACCAAATCCAAGTAAAGTTGAACCTCACATACGGGAACCAGCAGTGGCCCCTTTTGAGAGAGTCCATATTGACCATGCATGGCCATACTTTCTTTTTGCTAATTGATGCATACTCAAAATGGCCAGAAGTTCACATAGTGAAGGATATGCCTGTGGAGACCACGATTTTGGTCTGTAAAAACATCTTTTCGGTTTATGGATTATCCCGTATATTGGTCTCGGATAATGCGCGAACCTTCGTTTCATCTAGCTTTGAAAAATTTCTGTCCGCACATGGTGTTTACCATCGATTGTCGGCACCCTAATACCCAGCTACCAATGGCCAGGCAGAGAGGTTCGTCCAGACAATCAAGAAAGCCCTGGCAAAAATCCCAGCGAAGTCTAACATCCAATATGAATAGCAAGAGATCCTGACCCAGTATAGGAATATGCCGCAGACTCAAACAAGCCTCTCCCCAGCGTAAATGGTTTTCAATCAAAAGATAAAGGGAAAATTGGATCTGCTAAAACAAACACGTGTACCTGAAAGGAAGGACTGCAATATCGACAAGGATGGAAGAACTTTTAAAGAGCGGGAGAGAGTGATAGCTCGTGAGTGAGGAAAGTAAATGGAAATTCGGTACGGTTGAAAAGGGGACTGAAAAACTACACTATAGAGTGCGCACCGATTGTGGTCAAGATTGGCGCAGACATTCAAATCAGCTCAGAAGAACTGGAGTGCTGTTGTGCCTACCTATGTAGTTGTAACACGGTAGCTAATGAGTATGTGTGTGAGCGTCTGGCGTAGTGCGCATGTCGCGAAACGAGGTATGAAAGAGAGAGGCAGCGTAGGACTTCTATGGTCGCTTGTTACATTGCAGGAGTAATCGTTATTAATAAATGCAATTTTGTTGTTTAGTGTTAGTCAAGTGTTACTATTCTTTACAAGTGCCTCCTCCCTATATTCTAATAAAGTATATGATTAATATCTTGTGGTCAATCCCAAGCATGAAGCTTAGCTCCAGGAACATTATCTAAATTTTGTAAACAGAGCTTACATGGCTTGACTAGACTCTCAATATCTTTATCTAATCTTGGCCACCAAAAGTATGATCTCGCCGTAGTTTTTATTTTAACTACACCCACATGAATGTCATGTAACTCTTTGAAATTAAATTACGCATACTCTTTGGAATAACGATTCCCCACATAAGACAGTCATATTCAATAGCTAATTCAGACTCATCGATTTTTAAATACTTTTAAATTCTCTTCGATTTTATTTGGCCAATCAAATTATACATAATCGCATACTTGTCACAGATCTTCTCCAATATAGATTCTTAAACTAACGACAAATGGCGCTGTAAATGCCATCTGTAGTACAGTGCTACATTTTAGAATAAAATTATTTTATTCGATTATGGTAACGTGCCTATCACGTTGAGGTGAGCTATGCCGGGATTCGTTTCAGCAAGTAGATATCTATATATTTAAATAGACGTTGCTGAAGCATACGTAATCCTAAAGTGTAGCACTGTACTACAGATGGCGTTTACAGCGCCATTTGTTGTATTTTCTAAAACGCGCTGTTAAGGCAGCAGGTAAAAGTTGATCTGTGTTCTGTCGAAGCTGCCTGCGACGCGCTGATGAGATCCAAGAAGATCGAAATCGCGATCCGCGTCTGACAGTTTCGACAGAATACAGACCACTTCGAATTATTTTATTCTTAAGTTACAACAAGTAACAAGTAACAACTCTTCTTATTTCCCCTTATTTTAATTATACAATCATGACAAATAATTAGCATTTTTATTATTAGTATTAGTATTGATTTCAAAGTCATAACTTAACAAAATCACAGATCATCTTTGAAGTCTACTGGCTGCCGTATGTGGTATGCCCTTTTTTGAGCCAAAAATGTGAATCAACGTTTTGTGATCGGTTTCGAGTCTAAAATGTCGGCCATACAAGTATTGACGAAAATATTTAACCCCGTAAATTTAATCAATTTAAAAATATTTTTTTTAGTTTTTGACAATGTTCTGTAAGCTATAGGTTTCACCCTATTTTTATCTAAAACATGAGCTGAAACAGCTCCAATATCATTTGGTGAGGCATCACATGTAACCTTAATTGGTAAGGACGGATCATAATGAGTGAAAACATTGTACGAAATTAAGTAATTCTTTGCTTCAACAAATGCTTTCTTATGCTAAACTTTCCATTCCCCTGACTTATTTTTCTAAATTAACTTAAATAATGGACTAACTATTGTCATGACGCCAAAAAATTCTTTGGATTATCAATTTTTAAGCCAGTGCCATTTTTACTTAATTTATATCCTAAAAATTCTATTTCTTCAACAAAAAATTGACATTTCTTACTCTCAGTCGTTAATCCACACTCTTGTAATTTCAGTAACACCTGTTTTAATCTCGAATCATGAATTTCTCTAGTAGCACCAGAAATTAATATATCATCATAAAAGCATACCACTCCTGAAACATTTTCCTTAAGAAGAGGAACAACAGGATGAGTTGCCCAATCACTAAAATCTATTTGAAATAAAAGATTCTCTTCAACTAATCTCTTTAATTCTCTCTCCACTTTCTCTTTTAATGAATATGGTAATGGTCTAGGCTTGCAAAATACAGATTTAACATTACCGTTTAGCTCTAGTTTGATTTACTTTTTATTATACTAAGTTTTTCTGAGAAAACATTTTCAAATTCTTTAAGTAATTGTACCCTTGCCATTACTACATCCTTACAATAATTAATCATTTGAGAAACTGGAGAAGCACTTGATTTAAGTAATCCTAATGCACATATCTAATCCCTTCCAACAATTGGGCTACTATTACCATTAAACACAAACAAAGGTAATTTAGTTTGTTAACTTTTAAAATCAACTATTACGCTTAACATTCCTAAATGCTTCATAATATCTCCTTGATACGATTTAAAACACCTTTTAGTTGGTAGAAGTTTCAAATTATTTAGCGTAGGGCAGAGCGGGGTTTGTTGAGCCGCAGGGTCTAGTGTGCCACCTGTAATATCACGTACACGGAGGGTGATATTTACGAGCGGGTGGCATTAGACGAAGCAGAGCGATGAACGTAGATTATATTTCGAATTATACCATCGAGGATGTCAGCCGCAGTAGCTGACGAAACGTCTGGACACAATAGTTCACTTAGACCACGGCACTATAGCCCGAATCTTCATTCTACTATGGATTCCGGCCATGAAAGCCTCTGTTCTTAACATGATTAATGTTAATGACTTAAGTTTCCAAAAATAAATTATTTTCAATTGACTTTTAGTTATTTAACATATTAAATGTAATTCGAGGAAGGGGTCATTTGAGCCAAAATACTCAGGGTCGAATGAGCCATGTTCAAGTGACCCCTTATATGTAGTCATACTACGCATGAGTATTTCTACATTAATGTTCTTTTCATTTTGGAATGCGAACTTACAATAGAAGAATTCAATAAATAATATTTGATAAAACGAGCTCTAGTTGAAGTTATCAATGATAGAAGCATCCGTGAAGCGGCTAAAGACAGTAACTAAACTAATTGAGACAGTTTTTTTTTAATTAGAAATTTATTTAAGTTTTTTTGATTTCCTTGAGGAATCTCAGAAATTTGATTTATGTTCCTATGTTTCATATGTTTTAAAGTGCAAAGATTTGTAAAACCCATTGGCTCAAGTGACCCCATTGGGTGGTTAAATAGGCCTAGCCTGTGGGGTCTAATGAGCCTTTTTTCATTATAAGGTAAATTTAGTATAGTAAACAACGGATTTGCCAAAATTTTTTTGATCTTAATATGCGGTCAAATAAATAAGCGACTGATTTAAGAATAACTCTTTTCTTATTTATTCTTTGAATTGAATGGACCTTATGCTGATTTGAACAAAGAATAAAATCCGGATCAAGTGACCCCACTCTGCCCTACTACTTTTAATTTTTTTTTTTTGAAATAGCAGTAATAGGCCAACCAGTATCCTTTTCAAAATTTTCTCTTTATTAATTACTAAACCGACAGTTAATGGATCTATATTATTTTTATTTCCAAAGTTTTTAATTTCATCGTTCACATAAAAAAGTTCATTTGAAGGACATCGCTGATTCTAAGGCTGTTGCTAACTCAATTGCTCTCTGGTATGTAAGATTTGCTTCACCCAGAAGCTTTCCCTTAATGGCGACACTACTCAGCCTCCAAATGAACTGATCTCTAGTATTTAACTGTAGATCTTCACCAAAGTCACACTCTTCATAAATACTGTTGAATGCTCTGTGTTGGAATCTTAATACTGTTAAGAACTGGTCTTTCTACATAAACTTATCTATTCTAATATAAATAAGAACTTAATGTTTATTTATTTAGTAACAACTATATTGTCATCTGTTTAAGAAGTATTTATTTATAATAATAGTGACTTGGTACATATGACATACCTAGTAAAGTTTTAATCTCTATCATGGAAAAAAAAACACACAAAGTTAATGATATATATAAAAGAGGAGCACAGCTCTACTTTGCCCTCCGAAGTCAGTTCCTTGAACTATCAAATTTTTAAATAGCTTAAGACACAAATCTTAACACTTTCCCTATTTAAAACTTGAATTAGTTTCAACAAATACTTAAAACAAATGTTGAGCAATATTATTTTTATTTCAGTCCCATTTGATCTGATAAAACTCTGAGACGTGTTCTGGACAGTGGCTTTGTCATTAAATCTGCAAATTGGTATTCAGTTGAAATTTGTTTTATACTCAACTCCCTTCGGTTATTTTTTCCCGTATGAAAAAATGATTGATACTTATGAATTTTGTCCTTCTATGAAATTCTGGATTTTGAACTAGCTTAACTGTCGCAGAGTTATCGACTTGAAGAACCGGTGTTTGTTTTAGATCAATAATTTCTTTAAATAACCTACTTATCCATATGATTTCTTTAGTAGCTTCATTTGCTGCAACAATTTCTGATTGTGTTATTGAAATAGCCACAATCTCTTGTCTGCTACTAAACTATGTAACAGCACTACTCCTACTCCTGATGTTGATCGTCCAGTTTTCACACAGCCTCCATAATCAGCATCACTATAGTACTCAAGTATATTCTTATTATAATTTGGTGAAAACACTATGCCAAAATTTATTGTACCAGCTATGTAGCAAAGTACTTTTTTCACTTTGGATACATCCAAATAAAGATCGATTTTCCAGTGATCTTAAAATAAATCCGACGCTGTAGGCTAGATCTGACCTTGTATCAAGCATAAGGTATATAAGTGCTCCCACCACTTGTCCGTATGGAAATGTTTGAGTTTTTATGTTATTTTTCCCTGATAAAATAGTTTCTGGACATTGTTGTTGAGATTGGTTTGCAGCCTGAAAATTTGAACCTTTCGAGAATTTTCTTGGAATAAGTGGTCTGCCTTATTTTAATACTTTTGTCAGACTGTCTTTCAATTTCTAATCCTAGAAAATATTTTGCTGGGTGTGTAATAATTTTAAACTCGTTTTTGAGTTGATCAATAGTCTTTTAGATCTTGTGAAGCTGATCCCGCTATCAACCCGTCATCTACGTACAAAGCTTTCGACCTTTATTCTCTTTAATATATAAACATGGATCCGCTTCACTATAATTGCATATTAGTATTTTTGTTTTACTTTTATTTATTTTCATACAGTATTGTTTTGTTAACACCGCTTCCATTTTATATAAAGCTATCTCTCTAGCTCCTCCTTTCTAGATTCTAATACTACTATATCATCTACGAATCTAAGTATACTAATGTTTTGCCCCTGCATATCTACTCTTATAGTTGTATACAATTAGGACAGTAAATACGAAATTGAAGCCAAAAATTCAAAATGGTTGAATGGTCATATATGGGAGATTACAAAATGGTACAGTTTTGTAAAAAAATGAAATAGTAAATGTCAAAATAGGAAAGATGAAAAACGGAATTGGTGTTATTTTCATTTATTTGCATTTATTTTGGTTTGATATGATATTCAACTTAAATATTATTATAATAAATATATTTTCATAAACATTTATAAATAACAAAAACATTTAGCAACTATAACTGCATTATTATTTAATATACATTATTATTTATGTGTATTTTAATGTTATAGATTTCTACTTTTTTGTATATTATTAATGCTTTCACTTTTACACATTATTAATAAATTATGACATTCTACAATGTTCACAGCGTTTTATTACATTATTATTCTTTTTCATAACCCGCATTTTCAGGTGCAATTTGTTGATCATAAGTGTGATTAAACTCATACGCTGTTGAATCTTCGCCATGTGCATTTTCATCTTGGTAATATTTACTGGAGTCATCAGTGTACTCTTGATTTAAATTAGTACCATATTGTTGATGTAAATCTTGATCTTCTGGATATTGTTCGTGTATATTTTCTTGTAAATATTGATCTTTCAAATCGTTGGCGTATTGCTGATTCATTTGGTCATCATATTGTTGATTTAAATTTTGATATGCTTCCTGACTTCCTTCCAAATATGGTTCTTTCAAATCATTACTGTATTGCTGATTCATTTGATCGGCATACTGCTGCTGATCAGATTCTGAATATTGTTGGTGGTCTGATATTTGAGAATACTGTTGACTCGGATGTTCGTATTGTTGTTGCATTTTTGAATCATCAATATAACCCTGGCTTGAGTTATATTGTTCATTCATACCAAGCTGTGGGTTCAAATTTTTCTGAATTTGCAGATTTCCATTTGGTATTGGAGTATTGGTATTAATAGAATCGTAGGAAATGTCTGATTGTTGCGGGTTGGCATTTAAATATGGTTGTTGTTCTGAGGATGTTGAATATTGTTCATTTTCTAAATTCTTTATGTCGGTATGTTCAAAAGAATTGTCTACATTATGTTGTTGGTCATTACATTCGTCAGGATCCAAATTTTCTGCATTTTGACTGTATTGAATTGCGTTGCTTATTTCTTTTATGTCTTTTGCATTGTGCTGGTTAAAATTAGAATCGGCGTAATCGGATTGTGAAAGTTCTGTAGGTGTTTGTTTTGCATTTGAGCAATTTATAGTTGCAGATGTTTTGTTATTTTCAGGTTCATTTTCGTTTTCATCAGTAGAATTTTGTGTGGAATGGACAATTGCTAATGGTGTTTTTGTAGAAGTGCTTTCAGGATCATACGCTTTATCTGTAATTTTTTATATATTTATCAAACAACAGTGTTTAAAAGACAATTAACTATCAATTACTTAAAACCAAAGGGATAAAGTTTGAATGCTAATTGCGTTTTTCGTGTCAGATGAAGTTTTTACTTAAAAATATTATTATTGTATAAACAGTAGTCCAAAAATATGCAATGTGTTTCTATCGTCAAACTATAAATATAATCGAAAAATTCGCATTACAGTGTGATCAAAAATAGAAAAAAGATGGTTTCGTTAAACGGCAGCACAGCTAAATAGGGGCCCAATCGAAAAAAGTTATAAGAAAAATTGTTTCGAATGCTAAAAGAATAGAAAAGGTTAGAAGCGTTCGAAATGTGGTGTTACAGGCGAATGATGACGATACCGTGGATAGTGAAGATTAGAAATGAAGAGGTATTAGAAAGAGTAGGAGAACTGAGAACTCTATGGAAGTTAATAAGAAATAGGTGAGATAGGTTAGTAGGGCACCTTCTCAGGCATGAAGGTCTAGTCAGAGACATATAAGAGGCAGAAACGGAAGTTAGGAGGGGTAGAGATAGATCCAGATTAGATTACTATTCGTAAATAGTTAAGAATATGGGCTGTTATAATTTTGGGGTCCGAAGTCCGAAGATTAGCTCATGATAGGAAAGAGTGGATGTGCGTGTCCAATCAGTTTTAGGACTGATGATCTTATGATGATGATAAATTGTAACTAAATTCTTTGTAATCTTGTTGTAGTATTATATAAAGGTTTTTTAATTATCCCTAATAGAGGCTTATGATCTGTCTCCTCAATAACGTGTCTCGCAAACACATAGTCATGAAATTTCATAATCCGTACCATTCCGCTAATAATTCTTTTGATATATTGGTTGTTCTAGTTTTAGGGAAATGCCAAGATTAGCTCAGGATAGGAAAGACTGGAGGTGTGTGTCCAACCAGTCTTAGGACTGACGACCTTATAATAATGATGATGATGCTAAAATATATGGGGCCTTCAGAAGATCACGGCGAAATTTTTGATTATTTTCCAATTTTACCCGTAACTAAATATACTGTTATTTCTAGGAAACATTCTTTCTATTTTTGAACACTCTGTCAGGGTACAAGTTTTGGTTGAAAATTTTTTTGATTATAACATAGAAGTTTGATAGAATGTGCACTTTATGTCGTACAATAATATTGTGGTCTACACGAAATCTTTCAACAACGTTGTCAAATATTCGTCATGTTATACTTTTTTATATAAATTTCTAATCAATAAAGTAAACGCTAATTTAATGAAAATATTTGTGCAAAAGATGTAGGTGAAGGGTCGAGTTCATGTGTTTGGGAATAACTGTATTGTTAATTTAATATAAATCTAAGGATAAGTGCCAGTTCTATACAGAGAAATTTATTATTATGTATAAGTTTAAAAAGTATGTTACAAGAACGTAAGTATTAGCGAAAAACTTTTTTAATGAAATTGCAAGGCAGATACAATGCATATAATGTGAAACGTTAATCCTAAGTATCTAAGGCTAATTTAAAAGTTTGGATTATTTTTAATCTACAATGTACCTTTTTTGAATTCATTTTGGCAAAGACTTCTGGTTAAAAAATCTAGGCTAGTCTGAAGCTGGCGTATTTCTTTCCTATAACAAATAGTGCAATTAGAAGACTGCTAGAATATTTACCTGAATGGGAGTATTATCGTCGCAAAGCTTCTTTAAAGAGGTCCACAGCGCTTCGAGTTTATATGCAACTTGACCGATTTCGATTTTTAATTTTTTCTTTTCCAGCCTAAAACAACTTACGGTATGGTCAGCTATAGTAGCAATTTAAATATTTACGTTTCTTACAATTTGAAATGTTTTATAAATTTTGTTTCAACTGACCTTTTTTGGCTTAGGGACAATGTGTATTTTAATGTCTAACTTAATTGCTTCCTTGCGTTTGGCTGGCTGGGCTGAGTAAAAATCGGACTCGTTTTTGCTTTCTGCATTTCCACCTACCAAACACAAGGATACAATAAGTATATTATATATACATCCGTGCAGATAACATCAAGGGTTGCAAATATGCATAACATTGAGTATGTTATTATTCAGAAAATCTCTAGGGCATGAATGGCATCCTAATTTAGGTTCAAATTAGTATTTTGTTTAATACATCAGGACAGGTGTACTTTTCATATTTTGCATATAAATAGAATGCTTTTGATTATTTATTTACTCAGAGGAAGAAATGAGTGGTAAAGACATTGTACAACACTACAAATGCTTTTAGGTAATGGATGAAGGTACAGGGTGGTGTCTTTTAATCACCATGTAAATATACTGCCAGTTACTTGATTTTTGTCATCCAAGTCAAAATGGGGACCAAACAACACTTTATTAATAGCAACCAACGCCGGTGTTTCATGTATTAAATATTTTCAAGGTAGAGTGGAACTAATTGACTTTTTGTAGATAAGTAGTGAAGTAAGCGGGATACTGGATCATGTCGGTGACCTTACCAATTTTTGACCTTTAGAATGTGTATCTAGGTTATTCTTCAGTTGTAGAGTTAGAATACGACCCTTTTATCAACAATAACAGAAGCTCTTGTTGATGATCCTCTGGAATTGTTGTGTAATGGGGGTGGATCCTATTTGAATTTGAATTTTTCGCTTAAAATTATTGCCTATTAAATTTTGTCAAACGAGATGAACTTAGAATATTGAATTATAGTTTTTTGTGAAAGTGTATGTGTATGCAGCTTTTGTTTTTATTATCTATTGAATTTTATCAATAGATGTCACAAAAATGCCGAAAAAATGGAGCGTGAACAAAACTAGGCCAGTTTGAACTTGAATTTTCCCTTTAAGAAGGGCAATCACATTCTAATTAAAATGGAATGTTTTTGATTTACTTTATTTATTTATATTCATACGTAACTGTACTTTTTAAATAAGTGTATGCGACTTACAGTTGACGTTTACCAAAATGCGAAACATTAGAGTTGTTGCTATCAATAAAGTGTTCTTTGCAACTATTATGGCTCTGATTCTTATAATGATAATGTTTTGAAAAAGGTAAGAAGTGAAAATTGAAATTTATATTTAATTTGTGATGTGTTTTTAAATGGCCAGATGTTTTAATAGTGATCTAAGTATTAATTAAAATGATGAAACTTGTTTCAAACCGCTAAACAAATTCTTACACATGTCTAGTGCTGTTATCCTCGAGTTTCTTAGTGAGGGCATGACACTCGTTCGTGAGTTTTTCCATGAGTTGATTCTGCGAGTGGATCATGCTTTCCAACTCTGCCACTGTGACTGCTGCAACAATGACAATAATAAAAGCAACTCATGGATAAACTTTTCACAAATGTAAATAGGTATGCTTTTTAATAAAGTTCTTATTACAATACTAGTTAAGTGGCTATTCTACTTTTGTATCTAATAATGGATGCGAAGTACTGTTAGTTCTTGTTATCTTTACAGTAATGTTTGAGTGCCTACCGTGTTTGTCTTCCATTTCCTTTATCATTGATGCAACATCATTATTGTTCCCTTCAGATTTTATTATAGGTAGTGGGAGAGCCAACATTTCACCTTTTTGTTTTTCATCCGCAAGGGCAGCATTGAGATTCACCTATTTTATAACATATATATGTAATTTCATAAATGTTTTGTTGTGTTTATTTGATATTGGTATTGTTTTATTAAGCATGCTTTACAATTATTTATTGTACCACTGCAAGTTTGAATTATATTAATAAGTTAAGTAGTCTAAAAGTAAAACCAACCCAAGAATTCCTAAAAATAATGACGTAGTTGATGACGAGCAGTGACAGAGGTACGCAAGGGTGCCACTTGTTTTGGGGATAAGACGCGACGGTAAAAAAAAAAAGAAACACTTGCACAAACTATCATAACAATCAACTACACCATATCACACACACACACACACACACACGCGCGCGCGCACACACACACGCGCGCGCACGCACACACTACTCACACATACACACACGAGACACACACACACACACCTACACACACACACACACATCACATACACGCACGCAAGCGCGACCACATTGAACTTCGTTTCTGTTTACCTCTTTTTCAAGGGAAGCAATCTGTTCATTTAGTCTCAGGTTTTCTCTTCGACTGTGGATGAGGTCTGCGTCGGCTCTGTCTAGCCTTTGTCTTAAGGACTGCACTTCAGCCTGCATTCGGTTAATCTCTTGTTTAAATTGTCTTTCATTACGTTCATTGGTTAATTGTAATGTGGCTAGTTGTTCTTCTAAGGAGCCTTTTTCTGCACCACTGATTGCTAAATCGGACTGAAGAGAAGCTGGAACCGAAGTAGCTAGTGCACAATTAAAAATTAATGAAATTGTTTTTGTATTACTAGTTATTGATACACCATGATGAGTTGTGATAAAATATCAATCGATGAATGCCTATAGGTATAACATGACATTTGACACAAATCAACTATAATGTATCTCAGGATTTTGTCATAACAAATCGATCGTCTTGCTGAATTTTTAAAAAAATGAGACAGAAATCTAAAGAAGTCATTCTAAATCTTTCAAGCATACGTAATTAAGGAGAATAATAATAATAACTAAATACGTAAATTATCACAACTAACTTTTAAAAAAGGAAAAAATTTTCAATCTTCAAATGACCGCCTGAGTTAAAGAATCCGCCATGCTCTTTATTTTAGAGTTCGAGTCGCGGCGTAATTGGTAAATATAGTGTACTATTCCGCAGGGCTTGCGTAAAACTACTGAAATTGACAAATTGACTAATTGACAGAAAGCGCTATTTAATCAACCAATAATGAAAATAACTGATCTTACAATAAAACATTATGAAATCTGCGTTTCACGTTTTGGCGATGAATATCTTTTGAAGTAATGAATGATACTTAATTGTGATTCTAAACATTTGATGAAAGAAAGTTGATAGAAGACAAATGTTGTAGCTTATGATGTGCAAAAAATAATCTCGGTATTTTTTCTTTTTGTAAAACGTGACATTTTAACGCATTTTTAATCAATCGAGAGCATTTCTTAGTCTTTCATCATTTTATTTTCATAAATTTATAAGTACAACATTGTGTGCCAAAGTGTAGGAATGACAACAAAAGTAACATTGAGGATACTTCCATCACCATTTCAGTTTTATAAATTATATAATTTATTGCAAAGAGTATTTTTCTCCTAGTCGGCTTCAAGATGATTTTATTTTTTTATCTTTTATCCATGCCGCTTTACTCACCATGCGATTCTTTATTGCTCCAAAGCTTGCCACTTATTTCAGAAATACGCTGAATCAAACAGCAACGTTTGTATGTCCGAATGTTGACCTATATATATATATATATCTCATCTCAAACTACAATATGTGTATTAGTAATTCTTTGTTCAATTGATGCTTCGGAAATTGAAAAAGTTTTCCACTACACTATGGATACATTCGTATAATATATAATTTGTAGACATACGGTGCATACACATGCATGCAAGCAAGTCAGAATTAGTACATCGTTGCTGTCGATTGACTAAAACTGGATCAAATACAAATCCAATCAATGTAAATAGTTTTTATCCTAATAAATCAATTTTAAAGATAGACTCATCTTATTTCAACTATTGTCCTCGCAAATAGACTATAGTAGCATTCTTATCTAACTCCAGACTTCCAAATAGATTGAAAACCGATCTTCATGTGTTAGCCTGCACTGTTTCTGCCATTCTTCACAGCAATGCTAAAATGGATACAGGAATTTTCTTCAGCTGGTTGATTAGAACTCTTTAAATGTTACAGTCATTTGACTCCAGCGAATAAGGAAACTGAGGAGCAAGATAAATACTTTTACTGGCCAAAAATTCGTTTATTGAAAATGTTGCGTGACAAGGCATATTATTGTGATGCAACATTCAGTTGTCTTTTATGTTTCGTTACACACGCATGACCCATTTGCGAGGTCTTTCAACAACCTCTCGGTAAAAGTGTTGTTTGATTCCATAGCCTTGAGGCACAAACCCTTTGTGGATAATGCCCTGACTACCCATGAAGCAAATCAGCACGATCTTGATGTACGACTTGTTCATTCTTGCTTTTTTGGGCTTTGGTGTGTGCCACTCTGGCGTTCAGTTTCCAGATCGTACTCAAATACCCAAATCTTGTCACCCATAATCACACGTTCCAAAAAATGGGGATCATTTTTGGAACTACTTTTAAGTAGATTTTTCTCATCCTCAATCCATTGCTTAAAATTTAACGAACGGGGGTGTGACCCAAAATCAACTGTTCCCCTATCATTCTGACAGTTAACCGACGATCTGAATGAAAAAGTTTTTTATCGGTTCTTAAAGTTAAAGGCATGACTCATCTTCCATAGACTCTCTTCCTTTTGAAAATGCCTTAAGTCATCGAAATTCTGGAGTTTTGACAAAATACTGTCAAAGTTTTGCAAAAGTTTCCTGTGTACTGCGCCTAAGTCTGAAACAAAACCTGATAGCACATCACTACTCGAATTGATGTCGCTGATTTTTAGAACGTAGGTACCTGCCAACTCAATGTAGTCGTCTGAAAGAGTACTATAATTTAAAGTAACAAAATCCTTTATACCAAGTAATTAAAAATCTTTTTTTAATCGGAGCACTTGCCAAAACGGAGCGTTTCCAATAGTTTGTAATTTCCGTTGGAAAGAGCTCCTCACATCTCCAGTGTCACCACATTAACAACGCTACAGCGTACTTACAGCTCCCTCCTACATTCATAGCATTTATTATCTATAACTTTTTTTTCCCGTTTTACTGATAACGCAAGACATAACGTAACTTTTAGCCTTAATTTTGTGTTCAGGGGTTATGACTATGACACCATAGTTCTGTGTGGTAGATCTTTAAAGAAGACAAACCATAATAACTTCCACTTCGGCACTTATTAACTCTTATTTGTATTATATAAGTAAGTCATTTTTTGTGGATGTCATGATGTTTTATAATTTGGATTGCGGTAGCGGTTATTTTTTCTATGAAGTAAATTATTTCAGAAACTATTCATAGTTGATCATCAAAGTTACCTTAAAATTTACGTTTCGAAGAATTCGTCTTAAAAAATATACCATTCGGTTATGTTCCTGAACCTATGTACAACCGACAAGCGTGAGATGTTACCACGAAAACGTATTTTACTGATAATGCCTTTTTAGGATTGGTGTTGCATCTTTCCGATATGTAATAATAAAATTGTCACTTCTTATTAGTTTCTAGCTTAGAGAAGTCGCTTGGTTTAACTTTAAGCTTCTTGTAGTTAACTAATGAAATAATTGTTTGTGCGCAACTACTTGACTATTGAGCGAGAACTTTTGGCAATAATAGAAGCGACAAAACATTTTCGGCCCTATATTCATGGAAAAAATATATAATTGAAACCAATCACGAACCTATATGTTGGCTTTTTAAATTTAAAGATCCCAATTCACGTCTTGTTAAGTAGAAATTAAAGCTAGAAGAATTCGACTATGAGGTCAAGTACAAAAAAGGTAAGAGAGAATTTTAACGTTGATGCTTTGTCTAGAGTGGAAATTAACATGCGGGAAATCGCGACAGATGATACCGATATATACTTTCAATCTTACCCAATGTCGATATCGAAGATGTTTTAGACCCGACCGATTTAGACGAAATCTTGGAAGAGGATGGAAGAGAAACGCATACTGCGGCCGAAGACCCTATTTGTTCAGTACCAATTTCTGAAAAACCGGTTAATGAATTTCTACATAGATTAATTTTTAGTTATCATCAATTAAACTTACGCGGCCATTTCAAAAATATACCTTCGAAATATATATTGACCTTTTTGATCTTTTATATAAAAAGTGTTTTTTTGAAATAAAGTTTGTTTTGTTAAGGGAAAAATTAGTACATCTTTATTCACCCTTACAAATTGGCGCCCAACAACGTGTGGCTCGGCGAAGTGCGCGTACCTTTCGAAAACAGAACAACGGCTATGCGAAAAAGGAGCTCTCGACTAAATCGGACGATGGAAACTCTAACTGAAAAACAGTTTGTCCGACTGCTGGCACACATTTAGCCAAACGATGTAGCAACACAAGGCAAGTTTTGCACAGTGCGCAGCTTGTTCTTCTGGAACAGGAGATCCTCAAGCGATGAAAGAGTTCGTTAACGTAAGCACGATTTTCAAAAAATGTATGAAAATTAGTAATCAAGATACCGCTACTCCTAACGAGACTTGCCGCGACACTGTAACAAGGAATCAAAACGCAAGCAACTACGTGGGAGGAAGCAACCAATCTCATTGAGGAAACCTTCGCGCCTAAGAAACCAGCGTTCCAGGTTTATCAAGAAATATACCAAATCTTCCAGGACAAGGCCGTCCCAACAGATATTTTTTCTGCCAAATACGAGCATTGTTCACTGAATTAACCTTTACTCATCCAGAAGCTGTTCAACTGGACATACTGTATGGACTCCTGCATTTCCGCGTCAGGGACCGCATTCCTAGGGATAGCGTTATCACCTTCGACGACTTGCTGAAACGCGCAAGACTCCTTGAATCCAACACTCGGGAACGCTCGAAAAATGCCGAGTGTCAAGGTTGTAATCCTCCCAGGAGCGAGAAAGCAAACTTTGATAGGCGTCAACTTTGTTACCGACGGATGCATAGTGCTCGAAATGTCCCAGGGACAATGGAATGGAAGAATTAGACAACGACCAGTCTTCCGTTTGTTTTCTCGCACACGTGGACTTTTCCCTATGGGCTGCCCCGGTGGTAATGGTGCCCAAATCCAACAGCACCCGTATATGTATCGACTACTGTGGGTTAGATCAAATAACTGAGACGGGCACATTTCCGCTGCTGCGCATAGGTGATCTGCTGCAATAGACCATCCGGATTCCTCATATGTCGTCGATGGACCTTAAGGCAGGGTATTGGCAGATCGCCGTTGCCGAAAAAGACCAGTCGAAAACCACATTTGTGACTCTTTTGGGCTTTACTCGATTACAAGACATCCAACTGTTGGCTCATTTTACTATCTCCAACCTTCTCACGGCACCTGAGGAATGTTTTCGCGCGAATATGAATATTTCACCTGTGTATGAGTTGTCCAGAGATACGATACTTGGGGCATATCTTTACATCGCAAGGTATCCACAAAAATTCCAGTAAGGTCTCGGTCGTCGCCCCGAAACCTAAAGCAGCTGTAGGGATTCCTACAAATCTACTCATGGTACTGCCGGTTCATAAAAAGTTTTGCGGACATCACCCGCTCTCTCATCCGATTAACAAATAAAGACGCCGCTTGGGAATAATCAACACAAGAACAACGCACGTTTCATACCCTCAAGAAGCGACTAACAACGTCACCAATCCTACTGCAAGCAGCCTTACGCGGCCATTCACCTTACGAGCAGATGTAAGTCGGTATGCTTTGCGGGCAGCCTTATTGCAGGGGGAGGGACAAGACGAGCGACCTATCGAATATGCGAGTTGACTTAAAAACTTAAAACTTTTGGGTGTTTCATTCCCACCAGCCAGTAATGCTGGTGGGCGGGCAGTCCCTCCGGACTGTGCCGGAAGGTAGGGCGGAAGGCCCTCTTCAGCCTGCTTTCAGGAATCGTGGGAATGGGTGGGTAGTGGTTCGGATGAGAAAGATGAGACGGACGAAATGAAAACAGAAGAGAATGAAAGATTATCTGTGGAATATTACTGCCTCAATATTTGCCTAAGTGATCCAAGGAAACCACAGAAAAACTTGGACCAAGGCAGACGGACCCGGAATCGAACCGGCGTCCTCCCGAATGCTAAGCAATTGTCTAGACCTCTAGGCCATGCCGCTCGGTGCGAGTTGACTCCTTACGGCAGCCGAACGGAACTATTCCACAACGAAACGGATGGACTGTCGAAACCTCCAGTATCTGAAAAAGATAAGAAAATAGCTTCATATCCGGCTAACACCGTAACTGTGGATTTTCCAGCTCGTTCCCCCGTGCTCGTTCGGGAAGGCCAACTTCAAGATCCCGATTTACGTCGAATTCTGGAACCTTTTGTCCAAGTTAACGAGCCCGAAATACGCAGATACCTCGCCCGCGGTTACCTAGTATCCCAAGAGGTACTATACCGATATGCTCCTGATAAGGACGCTGAAGAGCCCCAGTTAGTAGTACCAATCTTGAAAAGAGGATATTTTGCGGAAATATCAGGACGACTCCGCAGCCGGACATTACGGAGTGGACCGTACCTGGCAACGTATCGCCTCCCGGTATTTTGAAACGGGATAAGAAGAGATATCACTGCTTACTTGAAGGATTGTCTGCAGTGCCAAAGGCTTTGGACTTCTACAGACTCCAACTATGAAGCAACGTTTTGAGATCATCGCCGGGAACCTCTTCGGACCCCTACTGAAGTCAAGACAGAACCACCACTGGATATTAATAGTGGAAAAAACTGCCATCCGATGAATTGAACTTTTCCCACTGATTATTGTCACCGCAGAAGCTTGCGCGCCGCGATCATCCTTGACGAGATTAGCCTTATGTATGGAAATCCCAGAAAAATGATCAGTGACAACTGTACATAATGATGCAGTAATTAGCTCACTTCCTAGGGATCACGTAAGATCTGACCCCCGTGTACCACCCAGCTGCCAATCCCGTAGAGCGAAGGAATTGGGATCTAAAAACGCAACTCGCCATTGCGACCCCAGAAGACCAAACTCAATGGGACGAAGTGCTTCCTAGCAATCTGTTCGCCGTAAACACCGCCCGCAACAGTACCACCGGTTTCACGCCGACTCAGCTAACATTTGGATGAGAAAATACTACAAATGGCGCAGTAAACGCTACATTTTAGGATTACGTATGCTCCAGCAAGGTTCACTTGTGTGGATATCTACTTGCTGAAAACGAATCCCGGCGTAGCCAACCTCAACGTGAAAGGCACTTTAGCTTAATCGAACAAAATAATTCGAAGTAGTCTGTATTCGTAATTCTGAGCATACGTAATCCTAAAATGTAGCATCGTGCTACAGATGGCGTTTACTGCGCCATTTGTAGTATTTTCTAAAACGCACTGTTAAGACAGTAGGTAAAAGTTGGTCTGTGTTCTGTCGGAGCTGCCTGCGACGCGCTGATGAGAAACAAAAAGATCGAAATCGCGATCCGCGTCTGGTAGTTTCAACAGAATACAGACCACTTCGAATTATTTTATTCGATTGAGAGTTACGCACTCCAGACGACGCCCGCCAGGATCTCCGGACCATAGTCCAGAATGACAATTTTGTATTAGAGATCACGCCTCGACTGCGAGCTTTGGCTAATCTATTACGTCAAACCAAAGATCAGCATAAAGTTCAGCAAGACCGCCATAAGAATTACGTCAAAACGACATTCCAATATGCCCCGTAGTACGGCACATAAGGGCGCCACGCGGTCCTACCGAGAGTGAACACGTCCCTGCCATAATATTAATTACTCCAGAAAACTTCAGACCATTTCCGAAAGCAGCTCCTAGAAAGACAGATCGGCGAGGTCGTTAGTGACACCGGATAAAGAAACTTGTTACAATGAAAGTCTTACTGTAACCTCAACGAAGAAAATATGCAACCCTAATAATGACAGTCATATGAAGTCAAATGATGAGAGCAAGAAAACCCAATTTAACGATGTGATAGAAAGGGAAAAGTTGAGAGCTGTTAAAAAGAGAGTTTTTGAGAAAAGTGACACTGAAGGTGGCGGAAACTTTTCTAATAAAAAAACTAAGAAGACTCACGGTAAAACTAAAGGAAAAAAAGATAAACAAAAAGATAACAAAAGTCAATTCGTCCATAAGAAAACTAAACCAAATAAAACCATAATAAAAAGTAAAAAAAATAAGAATAGATATGACAGCGACACGGAATCTGATAATGAAGATGTTGTGCCGCACGCTGATAGTTCCTCTGATGATAATTTTGGAGAGAATCCTGTCATGGGAGA
>NW_020438984.1:32622-89012 GCF_000699045.2 Agrilus planipennis | reverse complement strand
ATCCCTGGATCTCCGCTATTTAGTTTAGTTTAATTACGTTTATGATGATGATGTTAAGGTCCATTGAACATCTACCTTGTTGGCTTCGGGTCATGTTCACTGAACCTTAACAACTATCAGTATAAATTAGGATTAGTTCTCATTTAGGTTTAGTTTACTTCAGTCCCTGAAGAAGGTAACTTTGTTACCGAAAAGTGCTTCGGACAACTACAGTGTCGTGTTTTGGCGTTGGGGTTTTGAGCTATTCTGTTTGTTCTACAACAACCGCCAAAGTTTTTCCAATCTTCATACAAAAATAATATGGTCAACTCTCCCCATACCCCGGTTCAAGTGTCCCTGCTGGTGGGGAGACTTGACTCATCTCTCATTTTTTAGTAAAATGCCAATAAAATTTTACCTGCGCATTTATTAGCAATACAATTAAGCATAAATGTACCTACTAAAGTAAGGCAACGCATAAGTGTATAATCGATTCTCTAAACCCAATAAACAAGTAATTATGATATTTTATATTAAAAGTGGTTCAACTCTCCCGGACTTCCCCTAATTATATCCCGAGCCACACGCAGATTCATCTTTATAACCTTTTTTTTTGAAATAAAATTTGTTTTGTTAAGGGAAAAATTAGTGCATCTTTATTCACTTTTACACCATCGATTAAATCATAATCGATGAGACATGCAAACATCTGAAAAAACAATTTTATTGGCCTAAAATGAAAGAACTTATCAACATAATAATAACCGGATATGAGAGTTGCCTACAAGCAAAATTTGTATAACCTGTATTATCATAACCATCCCTGAAAAGTTGTTCAGATTCAGGTAAAGAATTCGCGAACTACTTTTTAAAAGAATATTGCTGACTTTTTAAAATCAAATTACTACAGTTGACAGTAGTAGTTCAAATTCACCCATTTGCATTTATACGAGGTTGATTTAGATAGAACAGTTTATCAACAATATAATGAAAGCAGGATAAAAGAAATTATTCCACTTTTTGGACAAATATATCATAGGACATAGGCAATTAGATAAAGGAAATAAAAAGTTAGAAAAGGTTAAGGTATAGTTTTAACTAAAATGGTAGCGGTAATGACAAAACAGTACTGTAAGAAAATAAATAAAACTAAGATACTGGTATGCAAGGGAAGAAAAAGTAGGGAAAGAGCGAATATAAAGATAGGAGACGAAAAATTAGGGAGAACTCTATGGAAGTCAATCAGAAATAGGCGAGATAGGTTAGTAGGACATCTTCTCAGGCATGAAGATTTAGTTAGAGACACATAAGAGGCAGAAACGGAAGTTAGGAGGGATAGAGGTAGACCTAGATTAGATTACTGTTCGCAAATAGTTAAGGATGTGCGTTGTTCTAGTTTTAGGGAAATGCTCAGGATAGGAAAGAGTGGAGGTGCGTGTCCAATCAGTCTCAGGACTGACGACCTTATGATGATGATGATGATGATAATGAAATGTTTTAAAGTTTAATTAATAATAAATCATTGTAATATTACACTGTTGTGTTTTCTTATATCTATCCAAAACTATCTCTTTATGCTTATATTTTATTATTATTTTTATTTTACCATATTTTATAATATTTTACTATCCGAATTGATCACAGCGTAGTATAAGTATTTAAAAATTTCGATAATTGGGTTTTTTGTTTTTTCTAAAAATTATGGTTTTAAAAATTAAAAAAAAAATTAAGTTACGGTAATTTGAAATTGGTAAATCTTTTAGTTTATATCATTAGAATTCCAAAAAGGAATTATTCAAATTCATTTATTAGTTAGTTATCAAAATATACATAATATCAATATATCTATTATGTGTTCAACCAGTCTGTTGATATTTACCAACAAATGTACTATTTAAGTCCTACGTTTGAAAGAATATTACAAAGTTTTTCTTAACATGAGTTAATTTGTGTTATCTTACTTATACGCTTACTAGGCGAGGATTGTAACTATTCAATAATTTACTTTTCTGTGCAGTCATTCAACTTACATACATAATATACAGCACTAATGGTACATTATTATCCCTTTCGCTTTAAGTTAGAAAGGAAGACGCTAAATGCGAGCGGGTAGTGAGATAGAAAAGGCCTATCTGACCCCCCCTTCGTTTTCATTTTTAGCAATACATAGGATTAAAATACAGAATTTCCAAATTTAGTTATCCATGTAAAAGTTTTATAAGTGCAAAAATTTGAAGCTGGTCCGAGGATGATGTCTTAGTGCAAGTAAATAAAGTTCAATTTAAAAATCTGTCTGATTAAAAGAACTTTTATTAATTTATTAAATTTTACCCAAGAAGTAATTAATCAAAGACAATTTTGTTTTATAAGAAATAACTAATGTCATAAATCAAGTCCAATATTAATTAAAAATAAGTGTCAGAATTTCCAACGACGTTTCAGTTTTGTAAAAAACAATTTAAGCGTTCATTTATTTCATTCAAGAAAATATGTTGTTGTTGCAACTCAACTTTTGTTAATTAAATATAACTACTTAAATGAATAACTACACTTCATTCAGTTGTTATCGGTATGACAATTACGGACATTAAACAAGAAAAATACTTCATTCGAACAGTATTGAAGCCGAAAATACATGGATAGGTACTTACCTAAATTCAACTATAATTCGTTAATTTTTCTACTCTTCATATTCTCACAACAGAAAATGCATACAATTTGTACGCAAAGTGGAAAGAACCAAAAATTCTACTCCTACTAATTCATTCTCCGTTTACATCAGAATAATTTAATTATTGTGTTCATTTTTGTTGTACAAATCTTTCTGTTTAAGAGCTATTTTCGCTAACTAATAGTGCATAGAATGAAGTATGGACATGGTAAACTTATTCAAACGAGTTGAATTAACTTTTTTCATTCAATTTTGTTATGATTAAATATATGGTTCCTACCTATTTTACTGTGCATGTCTTTTCTTAGGTCGTCTATGTAGCCATTCTTTTGTGCTATTTCCCTGCGTAAATCTGCGCTTTCACGTCTCTGTTTGTCCAGTTCGAGTTGTACTTTATTTGCATTTTCCCATTGAACGGCTAATTCTGCAGTTAGCTGTTCAATTTGTTGAGAGTATCGACGTTCTATCGTGTTGCGTTCCTCAGCAATACGACGAGTCTGAAAATATTTCTCATCTAAGGGAGCGGAAACTTATTTAATTTTATCAAAAAATTCAAAACTGAACTATTGATTTGACCTACGATAGAGATTTTAAGAAACTTGTTCTCAAAAAAAGGACTAGAGGTGTCGTGGGACACTCGGTAAGAACGAAGTTCTTTTGGGTGCATATGATGAATTAAATAATAGCACAATGAAAGAATAGTGATAAAATTGTCTTTAATATATTTTTTTTAAGTTTTTGCTCATAAAGTTAAGAAAATAAATATTTTATTATTAATCATTGGTTTGTGTTTTGTCGGAGCTGTCTGCGATGCGCTGATGAGATCCAAAAAGATCGTAATCGCGATCCGCATCTGGCAGTTTCGACAGAATACAGACCACTTCGAATTATTTTATTCTATTATAATAATATGTATAAACAAATTATAAAATCAGCAAAATGACATGTGCTAAAAGTTGCATTTACGACAGTGGTATATTTGCGAACACGGGACCCCAGATAATTTTTTAGATGAATCCCATATCCTGAAAATGTTAAAACTAATTTCCCCAAGTTTTATGCATACTAGAGTTATTAATAAATATCTTTGATGAACCCTAATGCCATAGGGCTTTAGACGTCCGATCCATCAGGCGTTATGCCAGTGACTTGTGACGTCTAATAAGATACAGTACACGCAGTCTAAATTGAACGAAAAGGGAAAATTGGGAATTGAAGTTGTAGAAGTAGATTATGCACATTGTAATATTTTTCTAGCAATAATTAATACAGAAAACCAATTATAATGACATCGTTTTTATAATATTTTTGGAAAATAGAGAATCTATAATTACTCCAGTCACTTAAGTTTTATCTGCGGAAAAATTCCAAGTGAGCTGAATTTTTGTATACACCTTTATTACGGCGTTATAATGAAGTCAAAAGGTCACGAAGATCAGTTTCTCGCAAATATCTCGCGACCTATTACTCGGAAGTCAATAGAGGTCATCATAAAAATTATTTGTCGTGAAATTATCTACAAAAAATGTCTCTTTCATTTTTCTGTAAAGTTAACCGTTTTCGAAGTAGAGCGTTGAGAAAGCGACTAGAATGCATTCACATACGGTATTGTATACCGTACACCAAGGCGTAATGGAAAAAAGGACATCATTACAACAAATACGATTGAAGCGATTTGGTGTGCTAACAATTGGAGATGTGAAAAAACTGATAGCACGGACGGAAGGGAATATATATAAAATACTACCTACAAACTGATGAGCTGAAATAGCAGATGTCAAGTAGTTTTGATAGATTTTCAGACACAGCCAGATGAACACTTTAAATTTATTATGGTTTGCCAAGACCATTTAACAAAATTTGTTCTTCTGTGTGCGTTAACATCTAAGAGAGCGACAGAAGTGGCCTACTACCTGAATTAATTCTAGGAGCGCCGTACTTTCTCCGAACTGACAATGATAGACAATTTGTCAATAATGTGATTAGCGAGCTCGCTTCTCTTTGGTGAGAACTTAAAATTGTACATGGAAACCCAAGACACAGTCAAAGCTAGGGTTCCGTTGAACGCGCCAACCAAGATATAGAGAACATGATAAGTTCTTGGTTGAAAGACAACGATTCACTGAAATAATCGAAGGGATTAAGATATGTCCAGTTCATGAAAAACCGCGCCTTTCACTTAGGAATAAAACAATCGTCTTACAAGGCCTTATTTGGAATTGAGCCTAGAGTAGGGTTTTCGACTTCATCGTTGCCGCAAGAAATGATAAATGAATTTAGGATGAGGACGACCTTAGAAAAGTTATCAAAGAGGATTCGAATTGTAGTCAGAGTAACGATGGTGATGGTAGCATTTAGGAAATTGACACACAGAATATTGAAAATGCTAGAAAAGCGGCGTTAGAAAATCTGGAAATCAAGCTAAAAAATGAAAACTGCTTCGGATAAATCCTATCCACGTGCCAATATTGGAGGCAATGTTACTATACCAATTCCAGATGCAGACAAAGGCAAAAGTTACCTTAGAAACACCGTTGAAGTTATTCTTCAGGGAAATGATGACGGCCTTCACAAAATTGGCACCAAACATGGCGTATTGCAAAAATTATATTGCAGGTACTGGTTTTTTACTAATGGGATTGTTACAGATTAAAGCACACGTCAATGACATTTAACGTCAATATAACCATATTTTTCTGATATATAGTTATTACTTTTGACTTTTTTTGCAGAGAAATTTTTAGAGGTAGGCGATGTTAAACAAGATATTGAAATATCTCTGACGAGTGCAACCACAAAACATTCAGTTGGATCAGGGCAAGGTTCTGTAAGGTCCAGCTACGTAAAGAACTGCTTGGCAAGCAGGTGCAACTGCAAGAAAAAAATGGTTCTTTCCAATTCCAAATGCCATCAGAGTACACCATGCAAAAATAAGTGAAATTGATTTTGATTTATTTAATAAATGTATCATGATTTTATTTGTTCTGGTGTTTTATTATTCCCTATTTATAGACTAGGTCAAACCAGTTTATCGTGAAGTGTACTTATTCATATTAGGCTCAACTAATTCAGCCTAGGTTAAACTAATTTCTCCTATCGATCATAGGACGAACCAGTTTAGTCTAGTCTGTACCGGTTTATCTTATCGCCTAGAGGTTGAATTGGTTTGGCCTAGAAAAAACTAGTTTGTCCTAAAATCGGGTTTGGCTGGTAACATATATATTTATATTTGTTAAACCAATATTTTATTTCTATTTTCAAATCGAACCGCTCTCTAGTAAGGTATCTCCACTATCGTTGCCACCAATAACAGTTGTTGTTTACTTTGTATTACTAATTCCAGTCAAATCGTTTTTTTTGTCTTGTGTTCAATAAATCTTGCTAAATTGTGTGCCCGAGCTTCTTGGACAACGACCTCCTAGCCTTTTCAACACTATTACATTCAACTTTTGTGAATAAGCTGGGAGGAAGTGAAGTGAAGCACGATTTCATACAAAACAAAACCTTAAAACTACTTAAAAATTATACGCATTTTGCATTGCTATCATTGTAAGGAGATATAAAGTACTTTCCTCTTATGTTTACTTCTTAGAAGATATGGGATTTTTCTTTATATTGGTAGATGAATAAAATAATTTTTAAACATTAATATTCTTTATAATTTCTATCAACTTTGATGTTTCACATTTTCTGGTTTTTTAATGTTTTAATGTCCAATTAATTTAATTTCTCACTCACTACAGATAAACACTTGCTGGGGATCTAACGCGAGTTCCTGGTGTTACGTACCAATGCTCTAACCAATAAGCACTTTGTAAAATGAAGGATGGGAAATAATTTCTTGTTAAAAATTTCTTTGATATATATATTTATGACTTGAGGTTTTTAATAAAGTGTTTTTTAACTGAAGTATTGTCTTAACTTAAGCACGTGAATAATATTCCTACCTGTTCTGATATGGTTTCGCGGAGTTTCGAATGTTGACGATCTAATTCATCCCTGAGTCTTCTTATTTCTTGTTCTGCTGCATTTTTTTCGTAGTGCGCATGTTCGGCTGCATTAAGACTACGTTTCATTTGATCTGTGGTATCAAACTCTTTATCTTTCAAATGAGAAAGAGCAAGTTGCAATTTTGTAACAGATTCTTGCAGAATTATCTTTTCCCTTCAATAATACTGTTATTACTCATTTGATCATCAGCTTTTAAAAGCGTTTTACCTTTGAAGTGATTCCAATTGTTTTTTCAACGTTTCATTGTCGCTTCCCACTACGTCACCAGTGCTATTTTTATACTTGAGCGTTTCATTCTCTTCAATTGCTTTTTGTAATTCAATTTTTGCTTGCATAAGCTGTGCCTCTAGCTCAGAAATCCGTGATTCAAAAACTATACTAGGACCTTCAAGAATCACAGTTTTTTTCGGACTAGTAAAAGTTTTAGATGCAAGCTGTTTAGATTGAAGTATAATTAAGAGGTGAAATTAAAAAAAATATGGTATAACTCAACTCTTTTTGATGGTTCATTTTCAATTTCTGTTTCAGTTTCGTCTGGATTCGAGAAAGTAAATTTTGTGTCGTAAGTGGTATACTTCTCGATATAGTTATTGTTTTCTGGGATTGACCTTTTTACTTTTCGTACCAATTCGGCCAATTCGTCCTGTTAACATATGTGACAAAATGAGATTAAATCATTTTCTATACGAAGAGTACCTAATCTAACCTAACATAGCAAAAAGTTTTTGAAGTGATTATTACCCAGAACCATAATTCTTTACTTTTGCCGATTTCGAAAATTTTCAAAAAAATGTTTACTATTTTGGGTTAAATTAGGTTAGGCTGAAATAATTTAGGATTAGGTTAGGTCTGGTTACGTTATTAGATTATTCACCTCCAACCCTCCACTTCTCCTTCTCTGTCCACACCTATAAATATTTTTTTAGTCTGTCGCAAGATCACCTTCACCCTCCCCACTCCTTTACCCTACCTGCACCAATACTGGAGTTGTTTTAGTCTACAATTCTAGAAGACAATGTATTACCTTACAGTATCTTGTTTCTTTTTCGAGATGGTAGATATATTCTTCTTGTTTGTTAATAAATTTTAGAATTTCGGGCGGGACTTTATTATCATAATTTATATTCTTGAAATCCCTAAAAATTAGAGTTTGTTAATACAGGCGTGCGCGTTCGCATAAAATTATTATTATCATGTCAAAAGTTTTAAGGGTTAATTCTGTATATAAAGTTCAAAGGATTATTGAATTAAAATTAATATAGATTGACGAAGGACACAAATTTCGAAAAGAGCTTTAAGGGTTCTTTTACTTTGTTGAATATTTTTCTTCGATTGGTTATATCAACTAACTTGGTGACAATCGTTTTTTATACCTCCACAATCATCCCCTCAAATGTCAAATTATAATATGAGCTAGGTTATCTAGGTTGCGTTATTTAAAAGGTTTAAAAAATGATAAACACCATTTTTGTAATATATATATATGTTGTTTCATACAGATATGAACGTGATGAAATCAATAAATTTATAGTCTACGCTGTTAAGCCCCGCAAGCTACTTATGTACAATATAATCAATAGCAGGCAACATTTTTACAAGAGGTGCCGAAAGCAAGACCGGTTATACATTATTCATAAATAACACACATATGACCGCGTAACAAAAGTATTTCGAAAATCCGCCAGAAAAGTGAAGACTTCCGTAGAAGTATAGATCTCTGGACCGTAGTTAGTTGATATATGGACAAATAAATAAGCATTTATAAACACACTGTGACATTAATAGTAATCTATGTATCTAGATCAGAGCCGGGCAAACTTTAACTTCTCAGGAGCCGCTACATGAGGTTAGTTTGAGTCACTCCATACCCTTCAATGAGTACGAGAGAGTAAGCAGCAATAAATAATTTTGTTTTGTTTTTTTCTTCTCCCTTCCACTCCCATATCAAGCCCCTTCATCCCGTAGACGAGCGAAGCCCCTCTCACAACTTAAATAATACCTACGAAAATTTTCGTTACTACGTTCGCAAAACTATTGGGTTTGGCTATGGAAGAGGGGACTCATCTACGAAATGGAAGGGATAAGAAAAGGAAAGAATCATCTCACTCGCACTCGCAGGATCAATGAGGAGCTACTTGGTTAACCTTGAGGATCACTCGGGATGCAAAAGATCCGAGTTTGCCCGGCTCTGATCTAGATGGTGTTATTGTGTAAATAAATCATTGTTATATAAATAACCATTTAAATAAATAAACTTGCTATTACAAAATTCGTTACATGTGCTGTCAGATGCGGGAATGAAGATAATCGATAGGAAGACAATCTTGCTATGAAAATGGTGAAAAATTAACCGATTTAAAAGTAGCCCTACAAACGTGCCTCTTTAACACTTTGATGGGGGTTGTTTTAATCTTTAGGCGTATGTATGTAAGGATGAATGGGAACGAAAATTAAATAAATAGAAGCAATAATCAAAAGACAAATTTGTTTGACTACCGTCATCTGAACCTTGTGAAGAAGAAAGATAGTTACCCCTTGCCTAAATTCGTCCGAATCATTGGACACGCTTGCTGGGTCAACGATATTCTTAACGTTAAATATCAAAAGTGACTACTGGCAAGTGGATTTGAATTCTAAAGCTAAAAGAAAGACGCCATTCTTCATCGCGACATGACTATGGCAAGTAGGAAGAGGCCGAGAACATCTTAAGGGATATTCAATAGGACGGATTAATTTAAATATCGACCAGTCCTTGGACGTCGCCGGTAGTTTGGTCAGGAAGAAGGATGACTCAATCGGTTTCTTGTGGGCTACCGTCATCTGAACGTTGCGACGAAGAAAGATAGCTCCCCCTTGCTTCAATTCCTTGCAATGCATTGGACACGTTTGCTGGGTTAACGGTATTCTTAACGTTAAATCTCAAAAGTGGCTACTGGCAAGTGGATTTGAATCCTAAGGTTAAAAGGAAGACGGCATTCTTCATCGGGACAGGACTTTCGTAATTTAAAGTGATGCCGTTAGGTGTATACAACGCGTCAGTCACATTCGAACGGCTTATGGAGAAGAATCTGATTATCAACAACAATGGGAAGGACCATACAAAATCGACAAGCGAATAAATGATATCATCTATCGGATTAGATATGCACCGAATGGGAAACCAAAAGTTGTCCATTTCAACCGATTGACTTCATACAGTGAATCACGAACATGTTTGGATAAGAATTATGTAAGCTCGGTGTCCTCTCAACGATTTAAAAACCTAGTTGATATCCTCAAGGAATACTCGCCGATTTATTGTGTGGCCGAAGACTGAAATATGGGCCGCTGAGTAGCTGTGTCTTTTAAAAAAGAATTTGATCAACGGAGTTGAAGGATCAAATCAAAAATGGAAGGAAGGCAGGCGAGAACCGATTTATCTATTTGTCACCAAAAAATAATCGTTCTAGATGACCCACTTACTGCACGTTATGGGATTGTTTAGTGATATTAAGTGATATTAAAAGGCCGAATTCAACTAATATAAGCGGAACCTCAGTGGAGGCTTGGCATTGAAAAAGGATGGCCATGATTCTGAAACGTTCCTTTTCGAAGACGAATTATCACAAATCCTGAAACGTGAATTGGAAGAAAACAGTAAAAGTTTGGAAAATAAATTGGAAGAAAACTTGGAAGAAAATAGTAAAAATTTGAAACGTGAATTGGAAGAAAATGGTAAAAGCTTGAAACGTGAATTGGAAGAAAACGGTAAAAGTTTGGAAAATAAATTGGAAAAAAAATTGGAGAAAATAGTAAAAGTTTAAAACGTGAATTGGAAGAAAATAGTAAAAATTTGAAACGTGAATTGGGAGAAAATAGTAGAACTTCGGAGAATAAATGGGAAGAAAAATTTAATAAGAATATTCAAGAAACAGAAGAGAAGATAAAAGTGCTGGAAGAATTAATTTTTAATGGGAAGACAAAACCAATCGAAGGGGAGTAAAACCACCAACGTTTGACGGAAAGTCCTCATGGACCACATACAACAAGCAATTCGAGGAGGCTACTAAGGCGAATAACTGGGCACCTGCAGAAAAAGCTACTGCGTTGACCGTTGCGTTTCGTGGAGATGTGTGTGACATTTTCAACACCCTTTCCACGGAAGAATTGACGGATTCTGAACAGTTGGTAAAACGATTAGAGTTGAGCTACGACGAGGCTCATTTAACAGCGGTGTATCACATCCAACTGAAAACCCGTCAACAGAAACCAAAGGAATCCCTACAAGAATTCGAGGTCGATATTGCGAGACTGTCTTGACTGGCCTATCCTAATACTGCAGAAGAATTGATGGAAAGGTTGGCTGTGGAGGCATTCACTAATGGACTTTCGGACACTGACACTCAACTCAAGACGCTAGCTGATGCATTGGCTGATGCATTGGAGTACGAAACTTTTAAACGGGCCTATAGCAAAGAGGGAAGGGTGCGACTACTGCGTGAAGAAACTGATTCGTCAGAATCTTTACTAGAAACCGTCTGCCAAATCATCTCCAAGTTCGATAAAGAAACTCAAAAGCTAAGATGTTAGAATTGCGGCGAACTAGGTCATACGAGGAGGCAGAGTAGGAAATGTACTCCTTTCCCAAGTATTCGACGTTAACAACAGGTAAATTCTGAAACAGTACCTGTTGAAATAAGTGGTGTGATTGACAGATATTGTAGGAATCTAACCAGTGAGCAGAAATGCAAAGTGCAACATCTACTTTGTCAGAATGCCGACGCCTTTGAGACCGACAAGAGTGGTAGGGGAAGGACCAACATCGTAAAACACAAGATCAATACCGGTAATGCGCAGCCTATTCGTCAAAGACCTAGACGATTGTCCCTGACCAAAAAGGAAAAAGCAGAGCAAATAATCCACGAAATGCAGGAGACCGGCATAATTGAGCCATCCTCAAGTCCATGGACATCATAGGTAGTATTGGTAAAGAAGAAGGATGGGACTCGTTTTTGTGTGGATTACCGACAGCTCAACAACGTAATCAAGAAAGACAGTTATCCACTACCACGGATTGATAACACCTTGGATATGCTTTCTGGCTCGAAAATGTTTTCAACACTCGATTTGAAGATCGGATACTGGCAGGTTGCTTTAGGTGGCAGTTTACAGTTATGCCTTTCGGGTTATGCTATGCCCCGGCGACGTTCGAAAGGTTGATGGAGAAAATCTTGAGTGATCAAATTGGAAAGACCTGCTTGCTATACTTAGATGACATCATAGTGGTTGGAAGCACCTTTAGTGAACACCTGCAGAATTTGCAAGCGGTATTCCAGCAGTTACGTGCGGTTAATTTAAAACTCAGTCCGAAAAAAAATCCATCTTTTCCGCGAAAATATTTCTTACTTGGGGCATGTTGTATCAGCGAAGGGGTGGTTGTGGATCCAGAGAAGATAAAGCCGTGAAGGAATGGCCAGTGCCTGGAAATGTCCACGACATAAGAAGCTTATTGGGATTGTGCACGTATTATCGTCGATATGTTTATGGATTCGCCAATATCGCCAAACCTTTGACACGTTTAACCGAAAGTGAACGCAAATTTTATTGAGATTCGGATTGTGAAACGGCATTTGTAACTTTGAATCAGGCTTTAATCACCGCCCCCGTACTGGTATATCCTCGGCCCAATAGAATGTTCATTTTGGACACCGACGCCACTAATGTGGGAATGGGAGCCGTTTTTTCGCAGTTACAAGATGGCCAAGAGAACGTAATCGTCTATTTTAGCAAGACCTTTTCAAAAGCCGAAAGAAACTACTGTCACTAGGCGAGAGATGCTGGCTGTAGTCAAAGGTATAGAACATTTTTACGAACCGATCATGCAGCTTTAAAGTGGCTTCTGAATTTCAAGAATCCGGAGGGCCAGGTACCTAGATTGATTGAGAAGCTACAGGAATATGATTTTGACGTAGAACACTGCCCTAGAACAGGACACAAGAATGCCGATGCACGTTCCAGAAGATCTTGTCAAACAGACTGCAAGCAGTGTGATCGAATGGAAAAGAATGAAGAGGCAGTGTGATCGAATGGAAAAGAATGAAGAGGCAATTCGACGCGTAACGGTAATCGATGACGAGTGGTTATCTGAAAATATAAAACACGACCAAGAAACCGACGCGGACTTGAAGAAGGTGATGGAATGAAAATGGGCTCAGTGGGTCTCAATGGTTTTGGAGGATGGCATCCTGAAGCGTGTTGTTAAAAGTCCAGATGGAGAGGAAGATAGGAAGCAACTGGTTATTCCTCGAAACAAGGTTAGAGAGGTGTTGCAGTATCTTCATGATGGATCATCTTGTGGCCATTTTGGAGTGAATAAGACGCTTGGGTAAGTTCGAGAGCGATTTTATTGGTGAACTGTAAGGAAGATGTCAAGAATTGGTGTAAGAAGTGTACCACCTGTAACAAATACATCGTGGTCGTTATAGATTATTTTGCCATATGGGTTGAAGCCTATGCTCATAGTTGAGGAGCTGATGAAAGAGTTGATCAGTCGTTTTGGGGTGCCCTTGGAGTTGCACTCAGACCAAGGAAGAGATTTCGAATCGGCTATATTCCGTTGAATATGCGAGCTCCTAGGAATAAAGAAAACTCGAACTACTCCACTGCATCCACAATCGGACGACATGGTTGAGCGAATGAACCGGACCTTCATTAAATATCTCTCCGAGGTAGTGTCTGATCACCAGAGGGACTGGGACCGCTATTTGCCTTTATTTTTTCATATGTTCACGAAACGACTAGCCAAACACCTGCCAGTATTCTTTTTGGAAGGGAGTTACGACTACCTTGTGACCTCAAATTCGGTTATAAACCAGGAGATGACTTGTCGTCGTCGCCGTGGACTATCACCTAAGTTCCGAATTAAGAAAACTCGAAATGGAAAGCCGAAGGTAGTCCATTTTAACCGCTTGGCTCCATTCACCGGTGCAAATGAAGAGGAGGCGCGGGCAGGATTATTAAGAACTATTCCTTCTGAGCCCACATTTGAAGAGTTCATGAAGGAAGGCCCCCATGTTAACAGGAGATTTGGAGTGACGCAAGAAATCCGACGAGACCTCTTTGCTATATCCAAGGAATATTCTCTGGCCCATTGCGTTTCAAAGGATCTCAGAATGAGCCGTGGTAACGCGTCCGAGTTCAAACGCAGATTTGGCGGTTTGGAACATCTTGAAGACCAAATACAGCAGGGAAGAAGACTGTTGTACCTGCCTGACGGACGACGCGATGTCTATTACCTAGTAACTAAAGGAAGATGCTCTGATAACGGACGCTGTAATGGAACTCCGCGGATATCTTCTGGAGAATAACCTACAGAAGCTGGCGACAACAAGAATCGGACCAATCATGAGAAGACCGTGGACTGTTATTTTTTTCTTGGAGCAGATGCCGTGAAGGTGAGAACTGTAGATTCCGGCATGATCCTGCGAAACGGAAAGTGAAAATGTTTCGGGACGAAACATCCTTAAGAAGGGGACAGTATAGCGAGTAGTGTGTTTGTATGCGATCGGGCGCACGCGTGTGCTTGAACGGCTTATCGATTCGCTAACTAGCCGCGGGCGCCATTCTGCATGTGCGCCGTATTTGTAAATGTGTGTGACGTACCTGCGTTCTGGGAAAGCAGTTCAACAGTTCAAAGAAAAAAAGAAAGTATCTGGATGTTTCGAGAAGGCTCCGGAAAGTAAACAAAAGAGTATTTAAAGGAAGAGGCGATCGCCAAGAGGGTAGTAGAAATAAATTGACCGTTGCAGAAATGAGTCGAGAAATAAATTGACAGTGATAGCAGTGAATAGTGTTATATCAACAATAGTGTAAATAAATAAAATAATTCATCACCTAAGTTTAGTAATAATTTAATAGTGTTTAATGTTCCTTAATAATTAGTGTNACATTTTGCTTGTACACTGAGAAACATTACGAGTATCCACCCTTTTATAACTTCTGACGATCAATTGTTGTTTTCCCAAGTTACTATAGCATTCAAGGAAGAACCTTTCTAAGAAGAATTTAAGCTGCAGTGCAAATTATAATACATGTAGGTACTTATATTTTATCATTTTTAAACTGGTGTACTTTTTTACAATTGTTCAATTTCTAATTTTCTCATTGCCAGCTATTTATTTTTTAGTAATATTTGTGGAAGTCCAGAGAAGGTTTAAAAGGAGAATAAATATGAAAGTTGTTACCTATCTTTCAGATTATTTGTCACAATTTAAATTTTTTTTATTAATTATAGATTCCTTGTGTTTGTTTTAAGTTTATTTTATACAAAAATTTAGGTCTTTTATTTATCGATTGAGGCAGTACGAAGTCTGCCGGGTCAGCTAGTATTAAATAAAATCAAAATTATTTACACTAGAACACTTGTGGTAGAAAGGCAATTTTTATATTTATAAGCATAGTTAAGCTTTAGTTAAGTTTATAGTTTACTTATTTTAATAGGAATGTATTTAAAACTGGTTTTACTTACGTAAGTACATTTTTACTGCTATCAGCATTTAGCATTGATCTTGGGGCAGTGTAAAAGTGCGGTTTCATAACTACGGGACTGTAACGATTATGAGGCAAAGTGAAGTACTTTGATGTATTTCTACTTTCAGCACTTAATAATGATTGGTTATCTGTTTCTTCTCCAGCACTATCAATTTCTCTGCCATAATTTCTTTTCGATGGAAAATAGCTTTCTGTGAGAAAATACTTTAGTCTCGAAACTGCCTCTCGATATGCAGTATCTGCATAGCTTGGCCTTTTTTTGTATTCCATTTTATTATCAGCGGTAGATCGCCTGTAAATTGTAAACCAAAAAATAATTGTTGTTTTAAGATATTTTCGTTTAAAAGATACCATAAAAAAGATTATAGAACTATTTGCGTTTCTATGTTCCAACGAAACAAGCAAAAGAATATGTACATTTTTGGAAAACATAACAAATTGTATGTGAAGATTTAATTATATGTGTATTTTACTGGAATGACATATTAATACCTTTTTTATCGAGATGATTCCACACAGTTTTTTTTTAGAGATTATAGATTTAGCTTCGATTTTTCAATGAAATAAAATGAAACTACACTTATGTTTACTGATAGACAAATAGCAATTGTCTAGTAAAATAAAGTATGTAAACTGTTTTTTTATTAAAATGGTCATTTACTTATGTTTTAAAAATATATAAGTTCTTTAGAAGAATAAAATATATATGAAAATTAAGAAAAAAAAAACAGTTTTCTGTTATAACAGGAATTGGGTTGTCTGGGAAATTTTTGTAATATTAATTGTCTCGAAAAATAATTTAGAATGCAGATACATTAATTTGGAATTTATATTGTTTCAATATCGAAAGATACATTTGAATACAGAAAGAAATAAATATTGGATGACTGATTTCACTAGTTAATGTCCCAAATAATTTACTTTGAGGTTTTCAAATGAGTAATCGTAAAATATTAACGAATTTATTATACTCTAAAAACTCAGTTCAAATACAATGTACATATAGGGTTACCAACTCTCCAGTTTTAGTCCAAAGACTCCAGAAAAATTAAGTATTCTCCGGATTCCATTTTATAAAAAATAATCTCGTTTTTTTATGAAAAAAAAAATATTGTTTATTGGCAATGTTCTTATTGAATGTCACACACAATGGAGTTTATGATATAAAGTGAGCTAGTGAACGCTGTTATTTTGTATTTTAAATACTTGAATTTGTATTATATTTGTATATTTAATTAGTTAATCTACTAGTTGATCATTTTTTTAATTATCTAAAACGAATAAGCTTCTTTTTGTATATTTATATATTTATTAAATGGATGTCTCCAAGCATATTCGAGACTTTCTAAAATGTTGAGTTGGTAACCCCATGTACAAAAACATATAATGAATGATTTTGAACCAACAAACAATAAAAAATATTTTAAGAATCACATCCCGATGAAAAAGCACTGATCACTAATAATTTAAATGAGAAAAATACTTACAGGGAAATAAATTAGTAGATATGTTGGATAATACGTTTAATGTTTATATATTTACATATACGTAGCAAACCCTAAATGCATCTTGTCGGGGTTGAAATTGTACTGAAAAAATTGTACTTGAACTGCATAAGCAGTATGTAGATATAGTTAGAGTAGGTAGGTATTTGGGCTAAGACAATCAATATTTCTCCCTTTTGTGTGTAGTGAGACAATTCTTTTCGATTTAATTATATTTTGTATTTATATGACGTAGACATTATATCAAATTAGTTATTTCAATGGGTATTCAACAGAAACTATTTGTTCTACAAATATATTAACCGTAGGTTTTCTAATAATAAAATAATTTTCTTATTGAATAAATGGGTATTACAAAAAAATATCATACGTTTTAATTCTAATAATATCTATAGTAATATCATCCGTTAATAAATGCAATAGATTAGTAATACTTTACCGTGACTTCTTCTTCTTCTCGTACCCCTGCAGACCAATAGGTTTAGCCAAGTACTTTGTTGAAAATAAGTTTTTAACGGAACCAAGAGTGGGTCCCAGCCCGAATTTGTTTTTCTTTTGAGAATTTGAACCAACACCACTGTTTGCCAACATTTTGCTTGTACACTGAGAAACATTACGAGTATCCACCCTTTTATAACTTCTGACGATCAATTGTTGTTTTCCCAAGTTACTATAGCATTCAAGGAAGAACCTTTCTAAGAAGAATTTAAGCTGCAGTGCAAATTATAATACATGTAGGTACTTATATTTTATCATTTTTAAACTGGTGTACTTTTTTACAATTGTTCAATTTCTAATTTTCTCATTGCCAGCTATTTATTTTTTAGTAATTAATAAAAAATATTAAATAAAAAAAAAGTAAATGAGCAAAGTTACACCGTACAAACCTTATTCCTGGATTAGGAATATGCATAATCAATGATTCCTGTTTTCCTGTTTATGAAACTTTTGAATCTGGTGAAAAATTAGATTGAGTTGAGACATTCTTGATTAATCTAATTCTATAGAGCTCTAAAAGGGGGAAACGACTTATAAAATTTTAAATTTCATATGTGTAGGTATTACTTTTTGCTTCCTTTCTAGTTGTTTGAACTTCCCGGGGCTTTATACAAAACGTGGCTTGGATCAAAATATGGCGGAAATATACAACATTTGCAGTCCTTTAAATAAAGCAGTGTTAAACCTTAGATGATGATTTATTTCTAAAATATACAATCGTCTCACTAAGAACAACAGATTCCATTATGTGTAGTACATATTTGGATATCAATACTTGATAGGGTGGTGTGCATCTTGACGCAGGATGTAGGTAAGTATCTATGCACGAAGACGTAGAGATCATTTATGTGGCTGTAGATGGAAGTAAGGTGGATTATTGTAAAATGTTGATAATAGCCTGGAGGCATGCATTCCAAATCAAAATAGACCGCCTTAAAGGCTTATCATCAAAACACTTGTTTTTTTCTATTCGTAACGGATATTAAAGTAACCTGCACAGTGACTATCGTTAAATTACCAACCTAGATTAATAAACTGTGACCAATTAAGAGCCAAGAACCACTGAGGACAATTAACTTCTTGAAGTCCTACTTTGATTCATTATGCTACCTCCTAGAAGGTATTTACATAAACATACACTCAATGATTGTTCGAAATTCGAATCCCGCGCTAGAAAACAACCTTTGAGTCGTCTACCAAAATAATTTCGGTAAAGGTCTAGATATGGCCCCCACCCTCGAGGGAGTGAGGGTGGGGGGTCGAAAGAGGGGGTCTCCCCCACCACTGTACCATAAAAAATTCGTGGCGGTCTCACCCCCATAAAAAGTTATGAGGGTTCAAAGTTAATAAATATGCCAATTTTTATACATTTCTAGGCATGTAAATATTTATATAGTTATTCTTAAACAATATTCAAAAGTAAAACTAATGAAAAATACATAAAAATATTGAGAACGTTATATAAACATTATTTAAATTTCTTTATCAAAAGGTTAGGTTAGGTTATGTTATCGGGTTTTGTTCAAGTGACCACCCTCTTTCGATCCCCCACCTCCGCCCGCTTAAATATAATTATTTTATTGAATTTTATTTGAATTATAGTGTATGAAAATTGTCACCCCATAACTTTTTATGGGGGTGAGACCGCTGCAGATTTTTAATGGGGTTTTACTCAGGTGACCACCCTCTTTCGATCCCCACCACCCCCATCCCCACCCCCGAAGGGGCCATCATCTAGATCTTTATCATTATTTCTGAGTCACGCAAAAACGTCTGGCATTTGGTGTATTTCATTTACAGTGTTCAACGCACGGTTGTGGAAATCATTAGCGTTCTGTACTGGCGTTTAATACACATCCTTACAAGGAATGTGTATATTGCCGGTTTATCTTAATCTCTGTACCGTATTTAAGACGGTTTCCTGCTGAGGAAGTTCGCTAGGGATATCGATGACCGTACAATTCGAGTGTTGCATTGATATTGAATTCACATTCGTCGTAAATCAGTATCATATCACAAAGTTCTGCCGTACTAAACGTTATTGTAATAACTACTGTTCTACGCTGAGCTACTGTCTATAACTGCAACTGACTGCATATATACAAGCTTACAACAATAAAAGAACAACGCACTATAGGTTGACTGTAACTTAGGCATCGTCAATCATACTTAATCTGATCTAACAAGTAACAAACAATGCATAAGCATTAAAATACAAAATAAACACAAGACGGATGCTCCTAATTTCTGGCTGATAGAATACGGAACTGCACTGTCTCCTTAGATCAGAGCCGGGCAAACTCAGCTCTTTTGACTCCCTAGTGCTCCTCAGGTATAGCCAAGGAGCTTCTCATTGATCCTGCGAGTGCGAGTGAGATGATTCTTTCCTTTTCTTATCCCTTCCATTTCGTATGTGAGAGACCTCTTCCATAGTCAAACCCAATAGTATTGCGAACGAAAATTTTCGTAGGTATTATTTAAGTTGCGAGAGAGGCTTCGCTCTTCTACGAGATGAAGGGGCTTGATATGGCAGTGGAAGGGAGAAGAAAAAGAGAAAGCAATATGGGTCGTTACTGCTTACTCTCTCGTACTCATTGATGGGTATGGAGTGACTCAAACTAACCTCAGGTAGCGGCTCCTACGAAGTTAAAGTTTGCCCGGCTCTGCCTTAGATGATCCAGTAAAGCTGTGAAACAGTCAATTTTCAGTCCACCACCTTAATTTGCTTGTTTTATAGTGTCCTATCACCTTCTACAAGCTCTCTATTTATTTTAGAAACACCCTGTTATAGAGGAATTAAAGACGCCAAAATGAGTAATAATAATAGTTTCCATGATGTCTTCTGCGAATTTAGGGGAAACTTTGATGCAATCAAGATTTGACAGCTACGAAGGGCAAGCGACTTTTGTACTTTTCCCCCAAATTGAAAGCGGAGTAGCGATCAGGAGTTATGCTTGTTTTAAGGACACGATTATCTGATTTGAGTACCATAACACAGTAACGTGGCTGTTAGATAATCACATTGAATTGTATTTGTGGTTTGTGGATAGGAGCAGGAGCTAAATACTGTAACCTTGGGAGAATGTAATGCCGATTTTAATGCCAGGTACTGAGCGGAAAATATCAAAAAACTCGGAGGATTAAAGCATGACTAATATTAAGGGTACCACCATCTATTCGGCTTATTTTATTTTAACGTAGTCGTATTTACCTTGCGTTTCATCTACCATAATCCATAGGGATTTGTTCATTAAAATATAATGCAAATCGTAGGCTAAGCTACCATTTCATCGACAAGCTTGTTAGGCGTCCAGGATCCGCTTCTATGGATGAGGCTTTTCTAATCCCTATTCGGCTTGAAAGGTTTGATCGACCAAAATCTAACACTCCTTACTAACACCTGTGGATACTAATCACTACTACACCAAGGATTTCTTTACACTATAATGAAGTCACTGTTATATTGTACGAGGTCGTCCTGTACCGAAAATAACAAACTCAAAGAATGTCTTAAGGAAGAAAACAACAAGAATGAGGTAGATCCGGGGATTGTTAAAAAACAAAGATACAAATTTAATAAATTAATAAATAGTCGTACTCTTATTGATGCTATTTCACCTACACTAGCAGAACTATAAGTCCATTAGATTACAGCTAATTTCACTCCTTCGGACATCTATATGTAACTGTATTTGGTAGATATGATAAACTAAATTTAAGCAAAAGCTTTTTCTATTACTTTTATTCCACAAAGTAAAAAATTAGATTATTTCCATTGAAAGTTGGAGGTATAATTACTAATTTTTTCCCAAAAAAAAAAGAACAACTTTAGGGTGAAGGTTTTTTAATAAAAATGTATACTCTACTACCAACATTCAAACATTGTTTAAGAAAAGATATTAGATTATTAGCTAAGGGTGAATATTATGTTACATTGATAATGCTCCGCAACACCTACAAAAACCTGATTTTCTGAATTTATAATCTCATGATTTTTGTTTTGTTAATCATTTTTTTCATATTTACTGAAAATGTTTTAGCTCTGAAGAAGTCTTATCACCTTTAAGCGAAACGTCAGTGGTACGTTTAATTAAAAAAAAAACCTTCACTCCAGAGTTGTTTGTTTTTTTATTTAAAGTTGGAATGTAATTCTTGCTGGCATTACACCCTCATCGTCAGTTCTTGCAGAAGTAGGTACGTAGTCTCAGCCTCAATTTCTGGTTTCATTACTTCACTTTACGTCCCCATCATTTCTTACAATTTCATTTCTAGTTTAATATCTCTTTCTTCTAGTTTCTTCTTCATCATCCTAATTTCCCATTCTTCTATTTTCTTTTCCATCTCGTTTCTGATACCATTTATCTATTTCTCTATTCTGATATTCATTGCTTCATGTACGTTTCTTATTTCTGTTTTCGCTTTTCGATTTCTTCTAAAAAATTTCATAACATCATTTTTCTCTCTTCACTGCAGTTTCTGTTAAGGTTATTTACGATTCAGAAAAATTGATAAAAAAATTTCTATGACGTCAAATTTGTTCATGTGTATTCTGGAGCTTTCCAGTGATACATGGTTTGTGAGGGTTCCTTGCAGCCGATAGAGACATCCAGAAAATTCGGTGAATCTTCGATGGCATCGAATTAGTTCTTCTTCGAGAGCTTTCCTACACAGCTTTATACCAGTTTAACAAATACTATGAAAAATCGTATAATAATATCGTCTTCTGATGATACGTCAAAATAAGAACAAGTACACATTTACTAGCGAGTGTTGCAGTTCTTGAGCCAAAGAATTGGCCAAAATCAAGTGATAGTGAAGTAGAAACACAATTTGGAGATGATGACATAAGAGGTTGGTATTATCTGTTCCATCTCAATGATGTACAAATAATTTGTGGCTTGAGGTTGTACAAAATTAATGGTGGAAAATAAGAAATTCCTGATGATTTGAAACCACTTTTGAACATCACTGCATTAATTTCAACAAGTGAAATTTTGCAAAAAGATAAATTAATGTTGCGAGTTTCATTTTATTTCATTCTTTTTCAACAAAAAACATTGGACGCTTTTAAGAGAAACGCGTTCCAATTTGTAAATAAGTTCAATTCTAACCTCGCTGCCAAGAAAAATTTAATGTTAAGTTCGCCATGATGTGCGTAGATGAAGATGATTATATAGCAAGGTGGAAGAGTCGTTCCACTAAGAATATGATTGATCACAAGAAAGGGTTGTCATAATAGTATGGTTATTTCATTTTACAACAACTAAATATGCAACTGTTGAACAATATGGTTTTTGGTAATGGTATGATGGAGACGGATACGACGGATACGGTAATTCTGCTGACGGGTGGTCAATAAACGACAATGAAGGAATTGTGAAATAAGAAGAATGGAAAGCTTGATGGCGATAGACATTAAAGGGTTTTTTGTGTTTATCAGGGACAGTTCTAATTGTGAAGATTTTTAACCCGTTTAAATGTAAGAATATGAAAGAGGTAAGGAAATCGCAGCGAAAAAACTAAAACGTTAGATTTAAACAATCCCTCTGTTTGTATTAAAGGTCCATCCCTCGTGTACTAAATCGATCTTTAATTATTACATTTATTTCGTTGGTGCAAACCTGTGTCTCTTTGCGTGATTTGAATTTATCTTTCGGAGACACGCTATTTCCTCAACTCCATGACACGTACCAGTATACGTACATATATTACCTAATATACTATTGTCAGTACCTACTGTCATATAAAAACAAATTTAGATAATTCTATATAATTTAGTTAATAATTTATTGACAATAACTTACCTACGTAAATAAATAAAAATGATTCGCTAAATGTGTTGCTAAGCGCAAAACTCGAAAACGGCTGGACCAATTTTGATATATTTTTTTTTTTTAATATTCCTTGAAGTCCGTGGAAGGTTCTTATGAAGAAAAAGATTTGAAAAATTGCCCAGAAATACGTAAAAATTTTACTTTTCTTTTACCATACAAACCACAAAGTAAAATTAATTAAAAAATTAAAACATCTGTCCCCAGCTGTTAAACATTCGACGTCAATCAAAACAAAACAAAGGCGCGTAAGGATTCCCTTTGACATGTTTTCAACTTAATTAGGCTGTATGGTTATTAATCTATGCCTGCCCAAAATAAAGTTCCAAAAAAAAGGGTTTTCGTATTATCAAGGAAAATAAAATTACTGGTTTCTTGGTTGTTTTTGAATTTGCGTTTCTCTTGTTAATTTATTATTCCTGTTAATTTATTCATTTTTTTTATTGGACTTCGACAAGTCAATAACTTTTCACAGAAATGTAAGCTTCATGCAAAGCTGGGAGCCCCATGCGTCCGGGGGGGCGTGGGAGGCATTCTGGATTCGCGGGGAAAAGGAAGAGAGCAGTATGAATGACGACGGCGACGAACGAGAAGAAGCGCGAGAAGGCGGCTAATTACGTTTATTTCATTATTAGTTGGTTGTATTCCGAACCTTTTTAATAAATATATCTGTTGGTATTTTTTTGAGGAAGTGAGTTTTTAGAAAGAAGTCTGCCGGGGCATTTAGTAATTAATAAATAATTAAATAACACAATTAAAATAATAGCCTAACTTATTGTATAGAGAACATTAAAAATGGCTGGGAACATTTACAGTGTAAACGAAGACAGCAAACCGCCTCACCGCCCTGCCTTACTTCTAGTGATTCCTTGATCGATCTTTAAATTCAACTTCACTTATTATTATTGATTCCGCTATTTAAACGATTGCCAACTGATCTACTAACCCAGTAGTAGGCACTAGCTCGCAATCTCCGACAAATGTGTAATTAAGACGTATTAACTTTGTACTGGAGACCAAAATATCTGTACAGTAAGACCCCGCTTCATCAAAGTAGAGCGTAATGCGCACCAGCGCTAAACGAGGCTATCTTAACATGTAAGTAATGGGGTTAGGGGAAGATGGATAGAACATTTTTATTATGTTTTTGGAGTGGTAAACTAGTAGTGGTTAGGCCTGTTTCATCAACATTAAAAACCAATTCTGGAGAATAGCTCCCTTGTTTAATTATTGTTTTTAATGTTGCTGGGAATTCAGCCACCACTTTCGTATCACAACTTGCTGCTTCTCCTGTAATCTTTATGTTGTGAAGATTATTTCAATGTGTAAATCTATTAAACCATCCTCGACTAGCAACGAAAATTTCACTTATGTCACTTGCCTCAACCTGAATGAAATTAATAATTCTTCTAGCTTTGTCCATTATGATAGATTGGCTTAATGGCATATTGCGTTCAATTTCATGGTCAATCCATACAGATAGTCGTTTTTCCATTTCCTCTATAATGTTATTTCTAGAACGGGTAATTCTAGTTGCAGAGCTTGACGTAATTGCAGTTGCCAATGACAGTATTTTTTCTTTATTCTTAAGAATTGTCCTTATTGTTGAAGTTGCCAAATTCAATGCAGCACTAATATTTGGAAACCTAGCGCTGCACACAATTTCGGGGATTCACCTGGTTGAAATAAAAGAGCGCTAAACCGAAACAGCGCTAAACGAAACAGCGTTAAGCGGGACTTACTGTATTTCTTTTTATTATTTTAGGCATACATAGGAAAACAAATGTATTCGTGTGTATATGCATATAGTATAAAAGGTAAACACATTACATTTTCCAAACAGAAAGCTTGTAATCAAATTAATTTAGACTTTATCTAATTGATTGATTCTTCTTTTACTTGACGGAAATTCAATGTACTGTATAAACAAATCACTATGTTTAAAAACTTCGGTAAACTTATATCAAATCTTGATAATCGTTCTTCACAACAAAAGTCGAGGGCACGTAATACTTCGTCTATGAATCGTTGAAATGTTTGACTGGCGTTGCGTAAGCCGAAATTTATAAACGGAAATTGGAATAATCCAAATGGAGTTGTTATTACCGTTTTCAGAATGTCTTCGTCCGCAACCGGAATTTGATTGTTGCTCGAACCAGGTCAATTGTGAAGAATTTTGTTTTGTTTAATAATGTATGCGTAAAATCTCTAATGTTTCGGACAGGGTGTCTGTCGAGAATAGTTCTTATGTTAAGTGAGCGATAATTTCCGCAAGGTGGTAGTGACGATACCCAAAGTCTGGAGGAAGGGCGAGCGATGCTCTGTTGTACCACTGCCTCGAATTTTCTTTTGGCTGCTGCTAATCGGTCCGGAGCTAGACGTCGTATTTTGCAAGCTACGGAAGGACCAGGATTTTGTGTTTATATAATACCTTATTGAATGCTTGGGGTGCATGAAGAGATAGTTGGGGCGCAGTAGTGATGGAAAATTGCTTGAGTAGGTATCTGGATGTGGCGGATTTGTTATCCGTGATGATTGTTATTCAGGGTTGATTGCAACCAGTCACCACCTCCAGGTGGTGAGCAGGGTGAGCTGTTCCAGGAGACGTTGATTTTTTGCATATATGAGCAATTGATAGTGTTGACATCCGCAATTATAAATCGCCATGAGAAGTTTCTGCGTAGGCCTAAGTTGAAGGACAGGTTAAGGTAGCCGTAGGTCGGAATAATGGTGCCATTTGCTGCTTGTAACATAAATGATGGCTTTTCACGTGGACCAGGTGTTAGAGACTTCGGATATATGCAGATATCAGCACCTGTGTCGACTAGAAATTGTAGGCGTGTAACTCTGTGCATAACGAAAAGGCGACGTTGTATAAGGCGGATATCACTCATCGGTGCTAGTGATCTCCGTTGCGGCTCTCCGACCGCACTGTACATGGAGGGACGCACTTGAAAGTTTCGTTTTCGAATCTGCGGTAATAATAACACTGACCGTTTGTCCTATTGTCATTATTTGTGCCGCACTTTCCAGAAAAACTACGAGAACATGATCGAGATCGCGAAGGTCTTGCCATTCGTCGTCTCATGTCGTTGAGGTCAATTTTGAAGGAGTTGACCATCTCTACCAGGTTTTGTATTGTGGGACCATTATTAGGGGTTACATTGGCTATAGTGTGTCCGTGGACCGAGTCAATGATGCTATCGGCAATTTCTGCGACGTCATCCAGCTCCTTGTCTTTCATTGCGGCAAGGATCGCCTGGATGTGGGTTGGGAGGCGACCAGACCATATAGTTCGTAGAAGACTGTCGGTGATAGTGGCACCGCTTAAACTACCAAGATGGTTCAGGAATTGAGAGGGTTTACGGTCGCCGAGTACCTCTTTTTCGAGTAGCTGTTTTGTACGTGCCTGTTGTGAAACATCAAGTCGTCGGATTAGCTATGCCTTGATTGTGCTGTATGGTTCTTCCTCTGGAGGGTTGACGATGATGTCACTTACCTCTGCGGCATATCGACGATCAAAATTACCAAGTACATACCCAAATTTGGTAGCTACCGAAGTTTGGTCCCAGTTCGATGATTGACCTAGTTTTGGAAAACCGGCAGGGACGATAGGAAATGAAGCTTGCATACATGTGCATGTATCGTACGTAAACGAATTATATACTATACGAATTGTTCACACAATCAATTAAGCATTTTTAAGGTATAATTCGATTAAGTATTGCTGTTTCAAATCGTTGCTATGTGTCAAATAAATTTGTTTAATGCGAATTAGTAGGCTTTTATTTTTTTAAAAACGAGCTCTCTCGATTTCGAATCTTAATTATATCTAGTTTTACGTACAAGGTGCAACAGACATCACTGCAGACTTGCAGGAAGCATTAGGGCGCTACGAAACAAGAAAATTATGTTAACGTTTTGTATGTTCAAAGGTTCATGGTTTTTGAGAACAACGTATTTAGGTAAATTCAATTCCGACCCTGGTTAAGAAATACAACGCAACGTCGTGTTCAATCGGCTGGTAATTAGCATCAGTATTGTATTCTTTTGTATTAATTTGGTCATACATTTTTTGCTTTTATTAGATTAGATTAAGTGCGACTCAAGATGTTTATGTTACATCATCATCATCATAAGGTCGTTAGTCCTAAGACTGATTGGACACACACTTCCACTCTTTCCTATCCTGAGCTAACATTCGCATTTCCCTACAACTAGAACAACCCAATCCTTAACTATTTGCGAACAGTAATCTAATCTATCACACTAGACCTTCATGTCTGAGAAGGTGATGTACTACCCTATATCGACTATTTCTTATTGACTTCCATAGAGTCCTCTGTTCTCCTATTATTTCTAATACCTCTTCATTTCTAACCTTCTCTATCCACGATATCCTCATCATTCGCCTGTAACACCACATTTCGAACGCTTCTAACTTTTCTTTTCCGCCGCGCCCCCACCGTCCATGTTTCGCACCTTTACAGCGCCGCGATCCACATATACGCCTTTACCAATCTTTTTCGAGTTGTTACATTAACCGTTCGTGAGCATAGAAGTAACTTCTTTTTATTGAAGGCGACTCGACCCTGCGCTACCCTCTGCTTTATATCCCTACTACTCGTTCCGTTCTGACTTATCTGACTTCCTAGATACCTAAAATCGGCTACTTCTTCTAATTTTTCGTCTCCTATATTCACTCTCTCCCTACTTTTTCTTCCTTGGCATACTAGTACTTTTGTTTAACTTTTATTTATTTTCATACAGTACTGTTTTGTCAATACCGCTTCCATTTTATTTAAAGATATCTCTAAGTCCTCCTTGCTAGATGCTAATACTGCTATATCATCTGCAAATATAAACAATCTTTTGTCCCTGTATATCTATCCCTACAGTTGTACTGTCTTTAATGATGTTAATCGTGTCTTCGATGTATAGATTAAAAGTAGCGGTGACAGTGTACATCTCCTCCTAATATGGTCAGTATCACGTTCGTTTATAATCCTCTGGAACATTCCCCGTCTCGTAAATGTGACTAACTAGCTTAAATATGCGATTTCTAACCTCTGCATGTTTTAAAATTTCCGCCTGTATCCCATCTACACCTGGCGCCTCGTTATTGTTTAAGTTTTTTAATGCTACATCGAACTACCTTCACACTATCTTCCTTCTCTAATATGTCTCCTAACTGATGGCCTGTGTATAGGCTCTCTAAATATTCGTTCTACCTATCTGCCATTTCCTCATTTTCCATCAAAATGACCCCTGCCTCGTTTCTTATATTATTACTACTATACCCTAAGTTCCTTTTAATTATATTATACGCTTCATCGGTTTTAATTACTTCAAACTTTTCTTCTACTTCTTTACACATCCTATCAATCCACTGTTCCTTAGCTGCCCTACACTTCCTAATTATTTCCCACTTTATCGCCTTTATCTTTTTTACCCTTCTTCGTCTGTCCTCATTTGTTATCCAGGGTTTCCTACTTTCATTTTGTTTAAGACCTAGTATATCTGTAGCTGCTGACTTTAGGCACATTTTAATGCAGTTCCATTCTGTCTCTATGTCCCTGGCATTCGTTTCTCTCGTCGCCTTTAGTATTTCGTCTGTCTTTTTACCTAGCCTGTCGTTACATTTCAGCTTTTCTCAGTCAAGCGGTCTCCTACATTCCCTCTTTTTCAGAATTTTCAATTTAAGATTGGTCTACATAACTACTAAGTTATGATCTTTATCTATATCTGGTACTGGATAACTCCTACAGTTCTTCACTAGATTTTTAAATCTTTGTCTAATAAGTATGTAATCTAACTGATATCTCCCTAAATCACCTGACATCTTCCACGTATACTGCCTCCTAACGTGATGGTTGCATAAAGTATTTGTTGACGGTTAAGTTATGTTTATCGCAAAATTCTATTAGCCTATCCCCCCTATCACTTCTATTACTAAATCCAAAAGAACCTACTGTTCCCCCCACTTTACTTTCACCTATTACTGCGTTGAAGTCTCCTACAACTATTAAGGTTTTCCTGTCCTTTCACTAAACGTAACACGTCTTCTGTATCTGTATAAACCGCTATCTTCATTACTGTAACATCATGTAGACCTGTACTAATACCGTTTTTACCTGCTTCAAGTTTAATGTAACTATAACTATCCTTTCGCTTTTCTGTAAATAACTTTCTACGCTCTGCCCTATCTTCCTACGCATTACAATTCCTACCCTCGAATTACCTTCCACCTATCCTGTATGTATTACTCTAAAATCTCCACTCCAGAAGTCTCCAGCTTCGGACCAACGGTCTTGACTAATACCTACTATATCTAATCCTTATCTATTCATTTCTACTTTCAAATTTTCCAACTTCCCTACTTGTCTCATTGTCCTAACATTCCACGCTCCAACTCATGAAATATTGCATCTAACCCTATTACACTTATTGATGACATCCACCGAGGTAGTCAATGCCAGGACATCCGAAGGGGGGAGTAATTCACGTTCGGAGAGCTTTACCCCAGAGGACGCCATCATTCTGTTTCGGTGAGTTTTACTTGGGATATCATAATGTGGTGGTTTTCCGTTGCCTTCCACATCGCAGTATTGTGTATGAGAGTGCCATACCGATTTTCGTGATCTCTGCCACCCTGAGTACTGAAAGAGCTTCTGACCTCTTCAGGGTCTTGTTTTAGTCTGGTTTCTCTTTAAAAACCCCCCATTATGGTTGAACCTATGGTCCGGCTCCCTAAATCATCGAGACTCGCAAGCCGATCCACCCACTCTAGTTTGTACAAGAGTTTCGTCAAGGTTCAAGTCCTGTCGGATCAGGTTTATGTTGCAGCCAGTTGTTTATTCTCTTAGTGTTTTAACCTTGCATTTAGTCAGTCGAGTGCAGTTCAAGAAACTAATTCAGCAATACAATATTAGAAATTGGAATAGGTCAGTATGTCACTGTAGAGCAGTTGTTGTAGCATGGATGTGACATTATACTTATTTACGAATTTGAACTATATCGCAGCTGTAGAGGACAAAATCCTTCATTTCATAGAAGACAACATCCAAAATAATACACGCGAAATTGCAGGGAACGTTGGCTCCTCTCATGTCATAGTATAGCATATTTTAGAGAAATATCCTTATCATCTATAATGAGTGCAAGCCTTGCTTGAAATTAATCTTCAACCGCGAGTGGATTTGTGTCGGACTTCAAAAGAAAAGTTCTGCAGAACCTAATTTTTTTCATGGGATGTTGTTTACAGACAAATGTTGCTCACGCAGTACTGAATTTTGAATTTTCTTAGTATACGGCAACTCACTTCGTGAATGTTGTCTACTTTATCATCTTGAACATACTTGTCGAAAAAGAAAATACTAAGAATAAGTTTTCATTTTACAAAGTTAACTTGAGAGATGTTGTCTTAAGCTACACGTCTTTCGCATTTACCTAATATAAGTGCAATTGTTCTCAAACGTCCGCAAGTTACTCCTCAAAGATAAAAGTACACTACTTCAATATCCTGTATGCCTGTATCTTTCAATTTTCTTAATTTTCGCATTTCTTTTATAATGTTACTTAAATGCCTTCCTTCTTTCATTTCTTTTTATGAAACTTTTTCATTTTTGTAGTGGTAGAGTGCTAGTGTCTCCCAATTTTTTTTTTGATATTTAGAATTCACAAGCAGTTGGTATAAGTGAAATTTTTGGACTATCTATTCTATTATCTCTATGATTTTGACATTGAATTAACCATAGATAAGGTATATATATTTCTTATTTATGAAATTAACCATATGATCATAAAGATCATAAATTAACCTACAAAACACTGGCAGACTAATAATGTACATTGGAGTTTATAGTGTTTACTCTATTTTATGAGATTTTATAGACAAATGCCTCCATCTGGTAAAAACAAAAATAGAAAAATTAAGTGTGCACCTTCATTACCTAAAACCGATCATAATTTGAAGACATACTATACATGCACATCAAATAACGATCAAGAAGAACTTAAAAGGGAATTTGAAGTTGAATTATGTTGGTGTATAGAGCAATTGCAAAAAGCTTTAAAAGCTGGAAAATTAAATAAAAAGCAGGGTCAGTTTACAATACAATAATTTACAATTACTTTAAATAATGAATATAAACTAAGTGTATAATTTTAGTTCAAGATCATGTTAAGGCATTAAATACTTTAATGAGTAGTACCACACCAGTACCACAAAAGAGGCAAGTAATGCGTTTGTCTTTTGGTGATTACAGAGCAAAAATGGTTGCTGAAGAAAAAAAGTATTCTGGTAATAAAAGTAGCATAAAATGTCAAGTTACTCTTATATATTTTACAAATTACAGGAAAAATCAATGCAAAAATTGTAACAGCAAAGCCTGATAGTAAATCAACTTTTGTAAGAAAGTCAGTGTTATTAAATGAAGGGGAAAGTTTTAAATTCAATTTTGATGCACTAAATGTTAATGAAGATTCCAGCTATACGCATGATCACACTTTGAAAGATAAAGATCAGAACGTGGTAACGAACTGTAACCATTTTAAATTTATTCCATCAAACAGCACATTCAAATTTTCATTTAATATTGATTAATTTGTAGAAATTATTTTAAATATATGTAATTCCAAAAAAAAAACAGAATTATAACTGTATATATTTTATGTAAAATTGTAGATTACATAAATATAGTAACATTTTGTCACTGTAACAGTCTTGTGTATAAAACATAAGTAAAAATATAGTAAGTATGTTAATTCTCATTAAAATGTCATATACTATATATACAAATATATGTAGATTAAAGCGACTAAATGCAGAAAATTGCATTTACTCATTCATAATGAGATTAAAAGTGTTGCCATTCAATTTTAGCTACCTCTATCTTTCTAACAACATGCACTTCTTTATATTAATTGAGCTATTATTAACAACTAGATGCCAAATTATTTTAAACTGGCTTCATTTTATTTGGTAAATACAGTCTTAAAATTAAGGCACTGCATTACAGAAGTATAAATCTATGATTATTTTATTTGAACTATTTCACAAAGAATTAAAAAAATCAATGTCTTTCCTTTCAACAAATTTATACGCGAGGTATGATTGAAGAACAGATCAGATAATTTTTAGTTTCGGAATAAATACTTTTATATGCATTTATTTCAACAAATCGTTTATATGTAAGCACCAGTAAACTGAGTAAGAGTTTTAATTTATAGTTTGAACTATTATTATTTTTGTGCAATAGGAATATTCACCCTGTCAAGGCATTTCTAAAAATAAAATCGATACTAATTAACTACAAATTACTGGTTTTATCTCTGTGAATATAATAGTGTTTTTTCAAAAAAAAAGCTGTGTCTTTTCAATTAACTTTTTTACAACGACCATGATAGGCAACCTTTTTTAAAATTCAAGTGCCATGTTCAAACTCGCGATATCCTTCAGCTCCTGTAAAAATAACGTCAATCCAAATTCTCATAGCTTCTGGAGATGGAGCCATTAAGTAGTAACATCTTTCGTGGGTTTTTACAATGAACGTTAGCTGAGGATTGGGTGATTTCATAGAGTTTGAATGATCCAAGTAAACTTCTTCTATTGCCTAAAGATTAATTTGCTGTGATGTATTTTACAAATACTAATATATTAAATATGGATAACATTCAAAAGTAAGTAATAAAAATACCTAATGTGCATCAGCTAAACTAATATCTTCAACAAAATGTCTGCACAAACATTAGGAGCATAATATGGTTTTTAATGTTTATTTTGTTATAAACATACAATATATATGTATACTTATAACCATCAATCGCTCAATTTTCCTTAAGGTGTATTAAAATATTTGCTTTTAATATTTAATTACCTGAAAATATGCTCCACCTCGAGGTTTTTTCTCACTTTTGTCGATATAATAGGTTAAAGTGTGTTTGTTCCTATCGAAGACAAACCATCTTCTGGACCAGTTGTTTAGTTTTGAACCTCTCTTATGCAGAAATCCCCGACAACTATAGGAATTTATTAAGACATGGGGACACAAGACTACTTGATGGCCTTAAAACAAAATTAAAAAGTGAATAAAATTTCTTCGAACCTTATTTCTATATAAGACTAACAACTGTAATATACTTTTATTTAAGGTACTACAATCCAAATTGTACACTGTACACTGGCTATAACACTATATTCTGTTTATNACGTAATACAGCATAAAGTGTTTGAATTGTTCGTGTGCATTTTTTTCTTGTTTCACATGATTACATTTTTTGCCAAGCGTATTTATACTCAACTACTAAAAGAATTGCGGTTTTTGAATAAACAGTTGTAAAATTTTTTATTCCTTCTCACGCTACTAAAAATTGCTATAATGGTGAAAATGTAGAAAACAAAAATGCGGGTGTGAGAAACGTGACGGTGGCACTGACTTTTGGATTAAGTTGCCACCGTTGTACTAATAATTACTTAATTGGGCATCCTTTTGCTGATAACTGCAATATTTCGTTAATTTTATAAGATTCTTCTCAATATTCCTGTTTGCATTTGCAAATTGCTGACTACAAACATAATATTCGGTACTTATGAGTACCTTCATTATTTATTTTATCATTTTCCATACAATATAGCATGATATGTTTCTGAAATAAGTGCAGAGCTTTATAGTGTCAACTAGGTGCAAGAGGGAATCGCATAAAAATTTTGCGTTAAACTTGGAGCTTGGTCGTTGCTGTGTTTGCTGGATGACAACGATGCCTTCCTCCTTATACTAAATTGATTCTTTTCTCTTCTTGCAGTAACGCTTTTATTCTCTTGAATTTTCTTAATTGATTCACTAGCACGTTCTCTCATCTCATCTCGTTTTTGGAATTTCAATTATTTTTTAACTTCTGGATTTATAACTACATTCTTGAACTAAACAGTAATTAAAACGACTGAAAATTAGTACTTCTTGATGGAAATTTAAATATTGTTGGCACATATGGAGTTGTTTATACCATGTTTCGGGTTTCCGGACAGTTTACTGTTAATGGAACAACAACAATGAAATAAGAATTATGATATTTAAACGTTTAACTTCCTCATTTTCTCTAAGTGCACCAGTTGCTATAGTGGTATTAAATATATCTTCATTATTGAAGTAATTTTTAAAGTCGACGTAACCGCTATGCCTCGATCAGATATCAAACGATTGCTTCTTCCGATTGTTTATTATGACCTCTGTGGCACTATTGTTTTTGTTGAGTAGAGCCAATCAAGCATGCATAGATTATAGAAAAAACATTATATTTATATCTCTTTATGTGATGGGGAGTGGACCCAGATAGTCAATATGATATGTATTTAAAATACAGCCCCGTGTGTCAATTGGGTTTAACCAGGCTTCTGGCTTGTCTGTTTTTCTATTGTATTTGCCAAAAATGCAGTTAACGCAATTTTTGATCACCTCTATCTTTGGTCACATACCTATCAATCAATAATCTCTCTTTAATAGCTTTTCTGTTCGAGAAATGTTCAAGTGACCTTTTTCATATACAAATCAAATAATGTTCGATTGTAGACTCTTTGACACCACTATTAATTTTTTTCTATTATTCTTTTGCAACTTATCATCTTTTTGAGATTTCCTAAATTGTGCCATTATCTATAAACATCTATAAGCATTACCTTTGGCAAAGGATGACGGCTAAATCAGACTATCAACGTGTCGTATGCACTGTCCTGATCGATGTTTCCCAACACAATCGTAACTTGTCGAATGAGTGTCCATCGTGCAACATGGGCGCGTGCGTTCTTTTTCTTTAAATTCATAGTAAATACTCTGATAATTGGTAATAAATCTGGACTTAATTCCAAGCAAATGTACTCGGATTTTTTTGATAACCTTCAAAATTGATAAAATCTCTAATTCATAGCTGTGGTATTTTTTTATCACGTTGCAATAAAATTGCACCACATCCTTGAGCTGACGCATTAGTGTGAAATTGTTTCGGCTTTAGGATTATGTAGGTTTGTTAATCAGCTTCCTTCTGACCAAATTGAAGTATTTATACTACGTATTAAGTCAGTCACGCTTATGTCGCATAGTGGGGCCGAACTTTCTAAGGTTCTGAATACCCACTAATTGTTTTAATCTTCTCCTCAGACATCACTTTTACATTCTCCATTACTTTAGTATCTATGCACAAGGTTACTACTCTTTCAGTTTATCGTAAGTCCATATTCACTTGCTATCTTTGGTACATCCATGTATATCAAAAAGCATATTATCTATATCTTATATATCAATTTTTCGAAAAATTTATTGTAACACTCAATTTTACGTTAAATACTTAATACAGGCAACATTTGTTTATGTGTAAATTGGTATTTTATTGTGTGGAAATTGAAGTAGTCATAATGGAAATACATAAGCGGAAATCAATATGATAAATATATGCATTCAACGTTAAGATCTCCAAGCGTTTTCAAAAGCCATTAAATGCTCGTAAATATGTAGTGGTTCTTTTTAAGCAACCGTCTGTTTTTGCAATAAATGTCAAAATGAAGCATGCTGCGTTTGCCAAATGAACAAATATCATAAATAAAATAATAAGAACGAATTCGTTATTGTTCACCTTTTTAATAATACCAATACATGGTTTGGCATATTGCCAAACGTAATACAGCATAAAGTGTTTGAATTGTTCGTGTGCATTTTTTTCTTGTTTCACATGATTACATTTTTTGCCAAGCGTATTTATACTCAACTACTAAAAATAGAAGTAGGTAGTTTCTTTTCCAGGGTTTCAATAAAAGCTCTGTTTTTGGATTATGAGAAACAAAAGTGGTAAGCAGCATTTTCATTTGAAGTACTTTAACATAAAATACGTTTCTTCTGTCGGTAGTATAATTTACAACAAATGCACTTCTTTAATTAAAATTTATTGTGACTATAATTGATTATAATCATACTCGATAATAGAATAAAATAATTCGAAGTGGTCTGTATTCTGTCGAAACTGTCACACGCTGAACGCGATTTCGATCTTTTTGGATCCCATCAGCGCGTCGCAGACAGCTCCGACAGAACACAGACCAACTTAGAAAATACCACAAATGGCGAGGTAAACGCCATCTGTAGTACGATGCTACATTTTAGGATTACATATGTACCAACAAGATCCATTTAAATATAAGGATATCTAATTGCTGAAACGAATCCCATACTCGACACATTCATTCACTTTACATTTCGAATTGAAAAAAGGGGAACTCCTAGTATCGAATTGAAATTAATACCAAATACTAAACCGAAGTCTATAGTCTTACAATTTTGTAAAAGTGTCATTCATGTGTATATTTTCGTCCTGACAAATTAATAGTAAATTTATTCATTGAGTACTCCAAAACCTGTAATGTTACCTCCTGAAGATTTATGTAGAATCTTGAAATTTGTTATGAAGGAAGGATTCATAGCACCAGTAATGGAAAAAGAGCCGAAAATCGTTAATATCCATTTCTATGTGAAATTAGTATTTCATAAACATAATTTGGAGGTTTCTCTCATGGTGTTTGTAACATCCTATATAACGAAATCCCTACTTAGCACTGAAGCTGTTGATAAGATTGATAACCTCTCAGGATATTCTCTAAGCTGAATTAAATAAATCTTTAATAATGAAAATCTAAATAGTTTTGTACAATATATCCGATCAAATTTATTTCTATCCTTCCAGAAATAAATTCATTTCATTGCAAGGAAGTTTGATAAAAAACTTAATAAGTGCAACTAACAAAAGCATCTTAGATTCGTATTAAAACCGTTCTATCGTGTGCATCTCTTTAATTTTTCAATAAAAACTGAAATATGAAAGTAGCAGTGAATTATTTTGGAAACGGGGTTTAAAATGAGTTTAATAAAAATATGATCGTGCAAAACTTCATACACATAACTTCATAATATGAAATAAAGAAAAAACGAATCTTTAGGTTTCAAATAAATTTAATTACTAATGTACTTCGTCATCTGATAAAGCTACTGCGTAACGGACCAATTGCAGTGATGGTAATTAAATTTGTTTGAAACTTCAGAATCACTGTTTTCTTCATTTCATAAGTTTTACCATACATTTAACGGTCATATTACCTGCAGATTCTATATGTTGTCTCAAATCTAGCTCTGAACTTCTAATGGGGAGGTACCTGGTTAATGGTCTCGTCTTATCAGGCAATTGTCTTCGACGACCAAATGTTCCTGCTCCTTCTACGCTGAAGTCACTAGATTCCGAAAGAGGCCTTGTGGGAGATTCAGCTACCTCTGGCGCTGACTTGGTCTAATGCAAAAAAATACAAGTTACCTATTAATAATTCAAATTTAAAAAAATATATAGTAAGCAATAAGTACATCCGATAGACGAGAAACAGCATTAAACATTTCAGACATAAAAGTAGAACAAACATTTTAACAGCAATTCTTATATTTTAAAGAAGTTATCTCTATTTTCACTGTAGTGTTTTAAAGTAAGTAGGTAATACACAAACCTAAAAATTTGTAGTTCCCATAATTTTTTTAACGTGACATTTACTTGAAGCACCTTTCTTAATTTCTTGCTACTACTGTATTCACTACATACAATTTTTCGATAAAATAAAAAAGTTTAAAACTTACCAAATTATAAAAATAAGTACAATAAATATCTTATCTAATAGTAATAAATGTTTGTATTTGAGAAAACCGAGCTACCCCGCACCGTCTGAATGTTCCCCTACCCATTTACGAATGTACCCCTAGTGGAGTAGATTCGGACATTTGACAGTTTCTACTAAAATTCTATTCCTTCCATTTATTTTAAAAGATGATGACTGCTAACCTTTTGACTAAGAAACCGAATGTATGAAAAAAATATTATAATAACTGATTGAGCAATTTATTATTAACTAGTGACCCGCCCCAGCTTCGCACGGGTGCAATGCTGATACTAAATATATTTTTGTTTTGTTTAGATTATTATCGAAAAGGGGAAATCTTCAAAAGATACCTCCTGAACATACTAAATATACTACAGAATGTCTTTATATACAACATTCACAGTTTTTTTGTCATTAGATCTGCATATTAAATCTGTAATATCTTCGAAAATATTCATTTAAATTACATGTTGTAAAGGGCCATATTGATCTATATTAAATGCACAATGTATTTAAGGTACTTAATTGGATAAGAATAAGTCGTAAATAAGTCATTATTTCTCATAAAAAGTAAAGGATAATAGTTATTGTGGGTTATCCTTAAGAGATAGACATATACCATCGCGGACTGTTTTGTAGACCCTTTTAAGATGTACAATATTGTAGTGCATTATTTTGATCTATCTCGTAGGGTTCAGCCAGCGTTTGTTATGTAAGCGCAAAAAATGTGTTTATTTACGACATTACATTAGAAACCTCTAAAATTATCAGTGTTTGCCTACTATATTATGCATGTATTATACATACAAACCTTCCTCTTGAATCACTCTATCTTTTAAAAAAAACTGCATCAAAATCCGTTGCGTAGTTTTAAAAATTTAAGCATACATAGGGACAGACAGCGGGAAAGCGACTTTGTTTTATACTATGTAGTGATTTCTAAATTTTGAAAAATCAAAGTTAAAAACAGTATGAATGGTGCCAATCTTCCCCTACGTCCGAGAATTGTAGGTCACATTGATTTAAATGTGGTCAAGTGTAGGATAAACATAAGTCATATCTAACTTTGTATGCTGCTTCATACACGTTCGTTCCCTCTTATTTTCTAATTTGTCCATTGCAAGTATACCAAACTTCAAGGTGTCACACTCGTATTCCAAATTTCGTCCCGAAAAACGTCTGCCCAGAAGACGGATCTAGTGTTCACGTAATGATACCACGCGAATAGTTCTGCAAATAAGGGATTGAATAGACATTTACGATAACCTATTGATTATAATAGTATCTTCGACAACGCTGCACGTTATTGTTTAGGTCCCCCCTCATTGCGGATGCAAACGCCACATTCCCAGCTTAGGGAAGTGTCATTTTTTACAGTCCCGTGCAAAACAGAATACATTTCGTATGTCGTTGAATAATCGATCCATTCGCAATCTCTCAAATAACATTACCATTACTTTTAAAAAGTAAATAAACTAAAAAACAGTTTTTGATTTCTGTAGTCAAAAGAAATATTAATTGTCGCTCATTAAGTAAATTAAAAATAAAACAAAAAAACATTTTGATTAACCTTTCGTTCTTCAACTGTAACTCTATTTTATTTTTATTGGAATATCCAAAACAGTAAGAGATGCATCATGGGTTAAATAAGGAAAAACTTGTGGTTTTTATCCTCTTCAAAATTCTGAAAAAAAAAAACTAAGTGAACCTCAGCCGTTCTCGAGTTATCGCAAGAAAACAGAAATTTGACATTTTATTCTTTCTTTTATAATTTTTTTATTTATTTCAAGAAAATTATGAAACCTATTACATTTACATTATTGCCTTTCTAAATAAGTTATTAATTAGAATTTTTCTAGGTCTATTCAAAATCTTATTTTCCAATGTTCACATTTCATTTTCTTATGGACATCCTGTTAGATTTTTATACCAAGCAAAAAATACGATTTCATTGATGTAACGCATATTCAAGTTAGAACTTTTATGTCCTCCCTTAAAACATCATTACTGTATTTATTCGTTAATATCAAGTTACCTTTTCTAAGAAATGCCAAATTAATTAATAACAATTGAAACATAAGTTGGTCATGAAATAAAAGAAAGCAAGAATCTAAAAATTCTAAAATTTTAATTGTAATCAATACACGAAATTACGAAAACAAATAATCAATAAGTATTTATGTACGAGGTAGGTAATGCCACAATGTGAAACAGGTGTATTTTTTTTCATGGTCAACTTATCAATTGCATCAATTATTAGTCAATGAATTCCGCATTTCGTAAGCATAGAGATTTGATATTAACGAATAAATACAAAAATGATGTTATAATGGGAGAACTAATGTTTTAAATCATATTTTTTTGTTCTATTTACTGGCATAAACTTCCTACATAGTGTCCATAAGAAAATTAAAAGTGAACATTCAAAAATGATGTTTTCAATCAGCCTGGGAAATTTTTGATAATTTAATTAGAAAGCCTATTGTCAATAAACGTAAATAAACCTTCATAATTTTCAGTTTTTTTGCAATAACTCCAGAACAGTTGAGATCCACTTAGTTTTTTTTCAGATTATTGATAAGCATAAAAAACGCAGCTTTTCTCCAATTTAACCCCTGCTGTATTTTTTACTGTTTCGAATATCCCAATGATATGCACTGTAAGAGTGACCACGGTGTATATATGCAAAATGAAGTTTATCTCAAATAAATGCATCTTAAGTAGGACTTATATATACTTTCATTTATTAATTCATAATTAAAAGCCTTTAACAATCATTCTAAGTATATATTTATTCTAAATATTTTAGTCCTTACTGAAAAAAGACTATTAGATGACAACATAAGCAATGACCTATTAATATCTTGACGCCATGCTAATTAACTTTAATGAAATAATTTGACTTACACTTAACGACGTCGAATGTCTCTGATATTTTTTGTTTCTTCTATGCCCAGTTCGCAAATAGTTCATCCACAGCGACATTTTAAATGTTTACACGATAAACACTATTTTGAATTAAATGCTCACACGTTAATAATAGGTGTAAAATTATCTACTAACGCAATTTTCCCATGCGTAACGACAACTCAACAATAAGCGGCAGCAATTATTAGAATTAAAAGTAGTGTTGGAAGGTAAAGCTTGCGTAAATCGTAAACTATTTGGACGCATACTTTCTTGACGGGATGTTAAGAGAACACTAATTTTCGTACAATTTTCGGAAAGCTCACCGGCGTTCGCAATAAAATACGGTGGACGGCCACTTACTTTTTGCGTAATATTCGTTTTAGTCACCAAATTAAAACGTGTAAATATTGTCCATTCATAACAACTACTATACAAGTGCAACCCGAAAACTTACGTTCAAACAGTCTCAAAACAATTGCTGTATCCATTTGCAAATAAAATTATACATGTATAAATATAATAATATTCCTGTTGGGGTTCCTAAAGACTCCTGAGGAACACCAACAGGAATATTATTTCAAGACATGCTTCGTACGATCTAATTTAATTCGTATGTTGGAGAAAAAATTTAACTTTTTAACCGACGAAAAGAAGGAGTTGGTTCTCAAGTCGACGCGTATATTTTTTTTTTATATATGACCACGTGTAACTTTTTCCAGAGTAGTCCGATTTTTAATTTCTTTTTTTACTGGAAAGGATATACCTAGAAGTTGGTCCCATTTAAATTTGGAAAATAAAATCCAACCCTAACGATATGAAAACAGGGGATGATTGTTCAGTTACTGATTTTAATGTATGACCACGCATAATTTTTGGTAGAATAGTCCGATTTTGATAATTCTTTTTTTATTGGAAAGGGTATACCCCGAACTTGGTCCCATATAAATTTGGTAAAAAAAATTCAACCATAAGGGTAGGAAAACAGGGGATGATTGTTGATTGTTGTTCACTCACTGATTGTAATGTATGATCACGCATAACTTTTGGTAGAATAGTCCGATTTTAATAATTCGTTTTTTATTGGAAAGGGTATACCCCGAACTTGGTCCTATATAAACTTGGAAAAAAAATCTAACACTATGGGTAAGGAAACAGGGGATGATTTATGGTAGGAATATAGTAGTACTATTAGTAGTAAATAGTAAATTATAGCCACAAAAAATTATAAAATAAAAACTTTTTATCAAAAAAATTAAACCGCCGAAAAAACTGAAAAGCAAAAAATAATAAACCTTTATTTTATTAACCTTAATAACTAAGTTCTTCAACTAATGTAAGTATACCTAAGTAATTGTGAGTCGGCGCTAAACAATCAATAAACAAAGATCACTAAATTACCTTAAATTTAAAGAAATAACTATTGCATTGTTAATTTTATTTGGTTATTTCTTTAAATTTAAGGTAATTTAGTGATCTTTGTTTATTGATTGTTTAGCGCCGACTCAAAATTACTTAGGTATACTTACATTAGTTGAAGAACTTAGTTATTAAGGTTAATAAAATAAAGGTTTATTATTTTTTGCTTTTCAGTTTTTTCGGCGGTTTGATTTTTTTATTAAACAGTTTTTATTTAATTCAAGAAAGTTTTTGTAAATGGTTATTCTTTTCATATAAGCATTTTAACCCAACTGAATAGTTTCTACAAAATTTTTCATAATACATAATTTTCAGTACAGTCTTAAATAACCCTTGTATATAAAAAACAAACATCTTGGATGGCAGTTAACAAATCTAAGTAGGCGTGAAAAATTACTCACACTTTTTCAAATGTCGGGGAACAATTTTACAGAAAATACAATAAGTTTGCGAATACCTACATCGGTATACCATTAGGATAGATTTGGTACTATTACGTCAAAGAAAGTTGGATAATGAGCAACTTTTATGAAATAGTCAGTACATATTTATTATAAATTATAAATTTTTCAAAGAAGTACATATGTATCTTTGCATACGGTGCATATTAATACGTACCGTGCCTATTTTCGACCCTTGAAAATATTTTAGAAACTTGTAATATGTGTTCCTGAAATTCTAATATTAAATTAAGTAGCAACCTACAAACGACAGGACAACGACATCACTGAAACCGACACGCATACATAAACCCGAATCGAATTTTAAGAAAACATTTGGCGTTGATTTATGTTGGTCACAATAGAAGTGAACTAAACATTGCACAGAAGAATTAATACATGTATAAAGGAATCGACCTCAATTATGTCTTATAGTAACATTTTTTTATAAACATTATCATTTTTTTGTGTCAACTCATACCTATAAATACAGACGAGTAACATTACAGTAATTTTAGAAATAACAACTGAAACACAAGCTGTCTTCCCCCGCTTAGTTAGGATTTTCTCAAAGAATCAAGTATTACAACGCTTTCAAAACATTAGGAATATTATTTTACATTTGATGGATAGTACCTATATAAACGGCTTGCATTTATATAACCTTTACCGAGCGGCATGACCTAGAGGTTTAGACCAATGTTTAGCATTCGAGAGAACGCCGGTTCGATTCCGGGTCCGTCTGACTTGGTCCAAGTTTTTCTGTGGTTTCCTTAGATCGCTTAGGCAAATGCTGAGGCAGTAATATTACACAGAAAATCTTTTATTCTCTTCTGCCTTCATTTCGCCCGTCTCATCTTTCTCACCTGAACCACCATCCACCCATTCCCACGATTCCTGAAAGCACGCTGAAGAGGGCCTTCCGCTCTACTTTCCGGCGTAGTCCGGAGGGACTGCCCGCCCACCAGCATTACTGGCTGGTGGGAATTAAACACCCAAAAGTTGTTTTTTTATATAACTCTTGAACATTTTCCCCATGTTTTCACTCCTTACAGCACAGAATAACAGTCATTCCTTTCAAAGAATTTGAAAGTCGTAGGTCCGCTCTATCAAGCGCCATCGAACTCACTTCAAACGTTTCAATGAATAGCATGTACAAACAGACAACAATTTCCATCAAATTTATAAACATACATTGTAAAAAAGTTGGGAATGAATTTTGGAGGACATCATTGACGAGCGAAAGAAGAACCGAAAATATTAAAAGCGAACTATTAAAGTAAAAAAAAGATATATATATATATATACCTAATTAGCAGTTTAATTTTTACTTTGTTTTTGTAGTAGCTGCTTATGAAGATTTTACGACGGAGCTTATACACAGTATGTTTCTCAAATAAGTAGCAAATGGAGCAAGCTCGCTGAAGCTAATAGGGTACTATAAAATAAGAAATTTAAGAATATGTTTGTATGTCCAAAATTTCAGTTTCCAAGAAAAACGTAGTTCAAAGTACAGGTAAACGTAATTCAGATCCTGAATAGAAATGCAATAATTTAACTCTATATCCAATAACCTGGCAATTAGCAGCAACAGCGTTGGATTTTTTTGGTATTATTTCGTCTATGTATCGTTTGATATTTGTTAGATTAAGTGATTTGACTTGTAGTAGTTGTTCGTTTTCTAATTTATAAGCCTTGTATTTAATCAATCGATGTGTAGTTTAATTGTTTAATAAACTAATTCAGCAATACATTAATTATTAGAGTAGGTTAGTATGTCTCTGTAGAACAGTTGTTGTAACGATGATGTGACATGATACTTATATACACGTTTGAATTATATTGCCGCTGTAGAGGACGAAATCCGTGATTTCATAGAAGATAACCTCTAAAGTAGTATACGCGAGATAGAAGGAACGTTGGCTCCTTCCATGTGACATTGTGGCAAATTGTAAAGGAGCAGTAGTTGCATCCATTTCATTTTCAGCGAGTGCAAGCCTTGCTTAAAAGTGATTTTTAGCTGCGAGTGGATTTCTATCATCGGTTTCGAAGAAAAATTGCTGCAGAGAGCAATTTTTTCAATAGGGTGTTGTTTACAGGCAAGTGCAATTTCACACGGGACAGAATCTTGTATTTTCACAATAGCGACTATTGGTGCGACGCAAATCCTCATGTAGTATATCGTTTGCCATTTCAACAACGGTTGCAGATTTTTTAGAAGAGTTACAAGAGACCACAGGATGTACCATTGCAACTATGTGAACGTTATGTTATTTCACATAATGGCTCACCTCCTGACATTGTAGGAACAGTGCATTAGTTTCTTTTAGTATTCTAGACGGTGGATTAAATTATTTGTATGGAGTATTATCAAATAGCACGTGTACGAAATCCTGGTGCACAACCCTAATGATTTGCACGGACGCGTGATGACTGCTGCTAATGAAATACGTCAAATGCCGGACGTTAAGTCAGATAAGTCAGGACGGAAGGAGTAGTAGGGATATAAAGCAGAGGATAGTGCAGGTTCGAGTCGCCTTCAATAAAAAGAAGTCACTTCTATGCTCGTGAACGATTAATTTAAAAATTAGAAAAAGATTATTAAAGGTGTATGTTTGGAGGTTAGGTTAGGTTAAGCGTTCGAAATGTGCTGTTACCATATATATACTTAGTACTCCTATATTGCTAGTAGGGGTCTAGAAAAAGATGCCGACCCAAAGGTGCAGACATATATATGTCTGTCTCCCTCATTTAGACTTTGAACGTTGTGCGTATGTCCGAGAAGCTACCACGCATACGAAAACTTGTCTACTTTAACTACATTCTAAGCTTTGAGAGATGAGGGCTTCTCCCACTACAGTCGCAACGCTTGCGCATAACTCATCAAGTATAAACGAGTGAGAAGAAGTATGAAGTTGCTGTCTCTCTTGCTCGCCACTTACGGGGATTAGCAATATAGGAGTATTAGGTATATAGGTGTTACAGGCGAGGATAACGTGGATAGAGGTTAGAAATCAAGAGGTTTTAGAAAGAATAGGTGAACAGAGACTCTATTTCAAAAAAAAANAAAAAAAAAAAAAAACAGACAAAAAATGTTAATATTAGAGGCAAAAAAAGGAGTTAAGAGTAATAGAGGTAAACCTAGATTAGATTACCGTTCGCAAATAGTTAAGGATGTTCTAGTTTTAGGGAAATGCGAAGATTAGCTCAGGATAGGAAAAAGTGGAGGTGAGCTTCCAACCACTCTTCAGATTGACGACCTTATGATGATGATGAATCCAACTCATGTTGCAACAAGTGCTTACTGTATCTTCAAAAATTTTAAGGTATTGTTATTTCTTCAATTACAATTTTTTCTAATCCTGTATTCTTTAATTATACTGTGTACCTACTACGATCTTTTTTTAAAATGTTTATCATTTTGTGTTGGTAAAAATTCTGTTTTTTTGGAGTACACAATAGAATTTATTACTCAGGTTTTTACAGTAACATTTACTTTTAGTGTAATAAAACTGTTAATGTATAAAATAACACACTTAAATATAAAATGAATGAGCGCTATAGAGATCAATGAGTCAGCAAAAATAACTCCACTATACGGAAATTTTAAACATGTTTTTAAATTTAACAGTTGCCAGTGTAAATCACGCAGATCTTAAAACCACATGTATACACGATGAATGTTACATTTGTCTTTTAAACAAGAATCCGCTTTTTCAAAATTCAGAATTTCGGTTAAAATTAGTTTCATGTAGACAAATGAAGAGGGTAAATAGGTACGCCATGTTTTCGTTATAATGAGAATTAATATTCAGTTTATATATTATAACGTGCTATTTTAGTTAAGCAGTGAAGTATTTCTTATGGGACGTACTATTCACAATTTATTATACAGACACACTAAATTTAATGATTTTAAATGCGAAAATTAAAAAAAATGCTCTAATTTAAGTATATGTACGAATACTTATAAAATTATTTTATTTGGATTTGTATCTGCGTTCGAAATGTGGTGTTACAGGCGAATGATGAGGATACCGTGGATAGAGAAGGTTAGAAATGGAGAGGTATTAGAAAGAATAGGAGAACAGAGGACTCTATGGAAGTCAATAAGAAATAGGTGAGATAGGACACCTTCTCAGGCAAGAAGGTCTAGTTAGAGACATATTAGATGCAGAAACGGGAGTTAGGAGAGGTAGAGGTAGACCTAGATTAGATTACTGTTCGCAAACAGTTAAAGATGTGAGTTATTCTAGTTTTAGGGATATGCGAAGATTAGTAGGATAGGAAAGAGATGGAGGTGCGTGTGTGTCCAACCAGTCTTAGGACTTACGACTTTATAATGATGTATCTGACTTGCAATTAAATTTACTAAATTCACAGTTTTCCATAAAATTAAAAATGGGTAATTACACTTCTTACTTACTTACTCCGGCACATACAAAAACATATGCATGTAGATTAGGTAAGTATGTATATATTAATTAAATCACTTACCCTATGTTCATTGATAGGGGTTTCACTTGCATTCTTGAATGATACGCCGTTTTGTTTTAAGCTATCGTCGTTGTTCGTAATACTGAAAAATAAAGAAAAAATGCATTCAGTTAATTGCTAGCTGTTCCCGCCCAAATTTTTTAAACTCTTGCCTAAAGCTGATTATAACGATTAATTTTAATTGCGAATTTATCAATACATGGATTTTATTTTATTTTAATACATATTGGTTACCATTCCATATCCGCGGTTTCTGTATTCGCGGCATATTTATGAAACGTATACCCCGCGAATAAAGAGCTTTTACTGTACTTAATTTTAATTATACCGTTCAGCACTTAATCGACAGTTCATATCACTTCTTACAAGCTTATCACGGAATCGTCTCTCACCACGGCCTAATTTAAGGCTATAGTGCATATCGCATCTTTGTACATGTCAATCAGGGAATCCTTTTCGACCAATACCTAACCTAAACCATTGGTGCACTCAGCGCAAAATTAGCTGCCAGGGGTCGGCAAACTCTTAAGGAGGTTGTTTACGTAAAAAAAAGTCCTATAATTATAAAATTTCAGTAAGTTAATTATACACCTGTATTTACCAGAAAATTGATTTTTTTCTGTGTAGTTTTCGAGAAATCGAAGTTCAAAATTTGTTTTTTTAACATTGGCTTTTATAGAAGGTCAATGAAAATTACTTAGGTATTATATCGAATTTTTTATTCGTTGAAATGCATTGTAATGTTAGTCATAAAGTGCAATCTCTTGTTTTAGATATATGCGTGCACTTCGTGTCTCTCCGTTCCGTCTTAGTTTATAATTTCTTTAAGGGAACTTCAAGAGCCGCAATCGTCTTTTGAAAGAGCCTCATGCAGCACTTCACACAAACTAATAAGGGAATCCCATATATGTAATACTCCTATATTGGCAGTGCCCGTAAGTGGAAGTGTCACGAAGTAAATGAGACAACAAACGACTACTTCTGTCTCTTTTTAGATTACTCGACCCGTTGTGCGCAATCGTCACGAGTCTGGTGGGGGTAAATGATGCGCGCTACTCGAAGTAGTCACGAGAGAGACAGACGCATATATGTCTGCATCGTTGGGTCGCCATCTTTTTCTAGACCCCAACTAGCAATATAAAAGTATTACATATATGGGGAATCTATTCTCACCTAACATAAGTCCAAAGTGCATAACACGTCATGTACCGTAAATTAATTTAAGCTTATTCCGTCATCGGGCGTTTAGCCCCAGTCACTATCACACCCTAGTTTTGAGCATACAACCTAATATTGGTATAAACACGTAAATACGCTGAACATGACAAAAAATTGGTGATTTTCAATTATAAATTCCGAATAAACGACAACATGGATATCGAATGCAAGCCTAAGGCACAGTTTCGTCTCTTAGACTTAATAGTTAGGCAATTTTCCATAATCTGGCCACTACAAAGCCTATTATGTTAGAATCATATATACGTAGAGCATTAGGCACTATATATACACTGTAGCGCATTGTTTTATTCGATTATGGTAACGTGCCTATCAGCAAGTAGATATCCATATATTTAAATGGACCTTGTTGTAGCATACGTAATTCTAAAATGCAGCATCGTACTACAGATGGCGTTTACCGCGCCATTTGTGGTATTTTCTAAAACGCGCTGTTAAGACAGCAGGTAAAAGTTGGTCTGTGTTCTGTCGGAGCTGTCTGCGACGCGCTGATGAGTTCCAAAAAGATTGAAATCGCGATCCAGCGTCTGGCAGTTCCGACAGAATACAGACCACTTCGAATTAGTGGTTATTAAATTGGAAAAGTTTTGAACCACTATAGTTATTCAAAAAATATCCATTATGATAGTTAGGTTTAGGTATATTGCATTATATTAGTATTACTGATAGTATCAATACTAGAAGCTATAAAAAAGTAACAAATGGAAAATATAAAGAAAAAGTGAAAGGTACGTACTATTTTTATAAAATCGTCTGCCTTTTTTGTTGTATAGTTAAATCGTTATTAATAACTAAAGCCACTGCAGTTTTCATCTTATAAAAAATTTAAAATCCTTGCCAACAGGTGTTCTTTTCATCGTCAGTTTAAAAGGTGTCGTAGTGACGTCCGGACGAAGTGTTATTAGATTATTACAATTTGGCACACCGCAGCGGGCACTTCTACCCACATACTTGATTTTTAAAATGCTTTTGTAAAAATACGACAGATATGAGTCAAAGCAATCAGTCAAAAATATTGTTTCATGTAATTGTGGTAAACGGGCCTGTATTCGAACTTATTTTTCAAAAATTGTTGAAAAGATTTGTTATGCACTAATATTAATAATAATTAACTATAGAATAATTAATTACGATTAACAAAAAATAACAGTAATATTATTACGACTTTCGTATACCTATTTATTTTCTAAATAAAATCAATCTTTTTTATTGAACGTGTGTTGAATACTTTGTTCGTTGCCTTATAACTGCCAAGAAATTCCTTCCCGTCAACAAAATTTAGCGATTTTAACACAGGTGAAAAATCCATATATCAACATGAAGTTTTATTTTTATCGCGGTTGTTAATGAATGTACGTTAACGTTCATGTTTGTCAGGATTCGTTATAAATAAAGACATTTTTGTGTTTACTTAGTTATTCTGTATATAAAATGAAAAATTGCATTACCTTTAATTCGGTTTTTTGATTTTTTTGTTTCGCATGTTAATTTATTTAAAAAACCACAATCAACGTTTCGCCGAAGTTGCTGATTTTTTCAATCATTTTGTGCTCAAAAATACCTCTGCACAATAGTCTAAAAAAACACAAATACGACCATAACAGACAAAATACCATGACTACATCTTATAAGATAGCAATTTTAAAACATATATGGGACAAATCCAAATTTGATGACATTAAAATATTACATAACTAGCGAACCGCACGGGAACAATGCTGATACTAAATATATTTTATTTTTGTTTAGATTATTCTCGAGGAGGGAAAATCTTCTACTAACGAATGTCTTTATATACAACATTCACAGCTTTTTTGTCATTAGACAATACAAACCGGCCTCCCAGCCGGTACCGCCGCAACCGCTATGTCCCTGCATTTTAAGTCTGTAATATTCATATAAATTAGATGCTGTAAAGGACCATATTGATCTATATTAAATGCACAAAGGCATTAGTTCTCATAAAAAGTAAAGGATAAAAAATTGTTATTGTGGCTTATCCCTAAGAGATAGACATACCGTTCCGGACTTCTTTGTAGAAACCTCTAAAATTATCAGTGTTTCTCGACTATATTATGCATGTATTTTACATATAAACATTCCCCTTGAATCATTCTATCTTTAAAAAAACCGCATCAAAATCCGTTGCCTACTTTTAAAGATCTAAGCATACATAGGGACAGACAGCGGGAAACTACTTTGTTTTATACTATGTAGTTTAAACGTTTATTCATGGAGGCATTATTAATCCTAATCTATGGTAACAAGGCGATGAAGTCTAAATCAGATTTAGAAAATAATTTTATAGTTGATAATTTCTTCAAAATATTCAACAAATTAAAAAAATATATTATAATACAAATACAAATAAAAAAATAAAAAATTCAAATAAAAACCTAAACCTTCCTACCTAAAACCAACTAAATGTAAACTATCGACTATTGACTAAACTACAATTTCTATATGTTCTATCGTTCAATCGCAGTGAAGTTTTCTTTTTTTTTAAAGACTATACAACTGTTGTTTTTTAAAGTGTTTGTGTATAACTGTTACCACGTGGTTTTCAATTATTTATTTATTTGTTATTCTAATCGTACAACGTTTTTAAAACAATTGTTCTGTTAGTTGGTTTTTAGAGTTTTATCTATACAAAAAATCTTTATTAATGTTTGTTAATGGTTGATGATCTCTGAGTATGCCCTTTAACCAAATTCAATCAGCCTATTACAGTTTTGACTAAATATAACTAGGTAAACTTTAAAGAACAAAAGGATCAATTGTGACTCAGTTTGTATTAAAATATTAATTACAGTGTACTGAAGCCTTAAAAAAACCCAACAACCTGGGCGAAACGTTGGCTGTGGTTTTTTAAATAAAATAAATTTAAACTCCAGTATTGCTTTGATCAAAAATAATTGAATACAAGATAGAGGAAAAAGATTAAATAGATTAAATATTAATTTTGAAAAAATTAAATAGCGCGGATTATACATAAGTATATCGGGGTAATCATTTGTCATTTTCAGGAATAAACTATAGTGATGATTACGTAATAAAGTGAAATGTCATATAATTATTTAATTAAAATAAACTATCCAGAGTTGTTTTAATTAAATGCAAATGTAGATAACAGAAATATCTCAAAAATGACTTTTAAATAAAGTTCTAAATATGAATAATTCATTTACTGTCAAACTGCCGATAGCAGCTGTAATGTTGTAATTGAACCATTAATTTTTGACTTTTTGCCAACACAACTTGGAATGAATTATTATTCAAAATAATCGAATAAATTATGCGAAGATTATATCTATTTGAAATTGTTTGAGTAATTTGATTTACAGTGAACATTGTTATTGTTTTGAAATATTGTTATATTCCTGCACTGTATGCTACTGTTTGAAAACGAAAGCGAAAATATACAACGATAAACAGTTCTTTCCAGTTTTGTAAATATTATGTTGAACTACGACATTTTAAATTATTAATAGTGGTTAATATGAAATATTAATGTGAAAATTCATTTTTCATTTTTTAATATTAATTATAAATTTTGGTAAAGGTATTTTGTTAATTTGTAAATTTCGAAACGACAATTGTAGGAATTTTTGGGTTGCTACTAACAGGTTGGCTTCCGAAGCTTTTTAAAATGACTCCTATTGGATATATTCACATGATCGCGGATCGAATCTACTTGAAAGCTTTCTCTCTCTCTCACTGCAATCAATAAGTAAGAAAAAATGAGATGTCAATTAACACATTAGGTTTCAGAATATAATATATATATATATAAAGTAGTATGTAGTTGTTGTTTAGAAATGTTTTGCAAATTATAATGGAAATCCTGTTTCTTCGTTTTTAAAGAAACAAAACTGTACTTCCTAGGCTACGGCAGAGACTGTATACCTTGCTGCTGCTGTTTCTGCTCAAGAACTGGTATATTTAAAAGACATTACAAACTGTTTTAACAAAGACTGTAATGCACCTTTATTCATTGACATTGTAAGTGTAATAAAGATGACAAAAATTTACGAAAATTCGAGTCGAGTGAAGCATATTGATATTAATGCCCACTTCTTTCTTCTTAAAAGACTTAATTACGAAAGTATATAGGTTCAGGTGATAATGTTGTTGATTTTCTTACTAAATATTTAGGCAAGCTAAAATTTATTAATTGTAGAAATCATACTAAAATTTTGTAATAGGCAATGTTTTATTTTTGCGATGCATTTTTTTGTTGTGTTTAAAAATAAAATTAAATCGAGGAAGAGTGCAGATATGTCAGATTGGCGTTAATGTTATAGTTACATTTAGTTTTGTCAAGTTATGATCAGTATTACGAAGTTTTGAGAATGTAAAATATATATATAAAGTAGTATGTAGTTGCTATTCAGAAATGTTTTACAAATTACTAAACTACTGAAACCATTTGAATCTTTCGCTTTAAACCTAACAACAAAAATAAGAAGGAAACTCTAAAGACAGTGTATTTACCGATCTGTTCGCTTAGATGGAAACATCTATTTTCTACTCGCAGATGAAAAATTGGAGGAAGGAAAATTGCATGTAATTGCTACAAACAAAAGACTAATACATGCTGTGGAAAATGCGACCATGGTTTTCATCAATGACAAGTTTTGTAAACCTGTATAAATTTTGAAAGGAAGTACTTATATGATACCTAATTCAGATATAAATTCTTCATAATAAGGTCGCCAATGTCTCATTACGAATGTTTATTCTTCTACCAAAGAGAAGTAAAGGAAACTTTCTTAATCTCTGATTAAAAGAAAAATTATTAATTTGATGAGTTAAAGCTAATGGAAAAATACAATTCTTTAAAATCTTTTAGAGGAGGGGTTCTAAGCATATATCATTCATTTTTTCAATACATAATTATCGGAATAAAAATTTCTAGTAAAAACTTCGGAATTTCTCCATAGCTTTGGTGTAAACTAATTTTTAAAATTGTAAGTAAACAACAGTGTTTGTCTTCTACCACTGCCTACGTGTTAACGAAAATACAACACTGAGTAGTTTTCAGATATTATTGGCTCAATATTCTAAATTTAATATTAAGCATACAAGACAATGCTGATAAATTGGGTATCTATATGAAGTTGTAGTTTTAAAATACTTTTGTTATTATTTTCGCTTAAAATTATTTTCTATTAATAGAACGCAACTTTGAAACTCCATGAAGTCAGTGCAAAAAAATTTAATTTTTTCAAAAGTTTATAGTAATTTTGATTTAGATGTACCGCAATCTTTGTATTTTTGTTGTTTCAGAACATTCACTTACCACCATATTAAATACACATTTTAAAATTTCATTCATATACCTAATAGATTCGTATAAAATCAAATTAGTATTCCTTTTTAAATAATTCATAAAATAGGTAACACTGGATACGAAATTCATTAATTTTATTGTAAAACATTGTTTTGGAAATAGCTGAAAAACTGGCTTTTATTCGCATAAATATTGGTAACAAGTTTCATTGCCATCAGTGGCACCGGCACCAATATTAAAAATGGACATTACGTAGTAATAAAGTAAAAATGTAGGCAGCCACGACAACATTCGTTATGTTCATGTTCCCTTTCTCATCGTAACTTATAAATTCTGTTACGTATATCCCCTTATGGTAAGAAATAAAACACGAAAAAAATTGAATAAACCGACGCCAATACCCGCTGTAAAACTATGTTCATGGATGAAGTTTTGCGAATCGGGCTAAAGATAGCATATGCATTTGCTGTTTTTTTTTTATCCGCTAATTAGCCCTGATAAAAACAAATTTACCGTTCTCGTTTGATTAGATGTCTTGCAACTTAGTAAATAAAAACTGGCAAACTATAAATTTTTTTCTATTTTAATATGTGACGACTTTATGATGACGATGATGATGAAGTGACCTGATAACTTCGTATGAACTTAGCAGGTATTGTAGTTTATTTTTTTAATAAACGAGAGCGGATTTTTTTATCATGGCTAATTAGCTGATAAAAAACAGCAATCTTTTTTGTATTTTAATTTTTTATTTAATATGTGACTTGATTATAACCTCATATGGACTTAGAAGGCATATACTTCATTAATATTTTTTAAAAAGCCAGAACGAGACTGACAGATAAAAAAATATCAAGTTGCAAACCATACCGTTTTCTATTTTATTTTTCTTTTTTTAATTTTGCAGGGCATTGAATATTTGCTCAAAACAAGAAAGGTATTTTTTGTTGATTAGCGGATAAAAAACAGCAAATTGCAATCCATCTTTTTTTATATTTCAATTTGTTTTTAATATTAACTTGGAATTAATGTGGAAATAAAGACAAGTCAACTAAAATAATTGTTGTGCAATACACAACTGGTATATGTATACTTATTAAATTTATTTTGAATTACATTATTTTATTTTTTATATTTTTCCCCGTTATTATTAATCTGAACGTATGACAATATATTATTGCACATCTTCGAAATCAGAAAAAGGAGAGAATTTAAAAATATGAGAATATAGGCAGTTTTATTGAAAAATATACTTGGAACACTCCTGGGCACATAACAGGGTTTATGAAAATTCTAGTAGCATATTTGAAATCACCACGAACAAAAATTAGTTACATAAACCGTTATTCTGAATTTTCAAAATATCACTACTAATGAAGTTAAAGAGGAGTATCAAATTAGACGATTCACTCTGTGATTAGTAACTATCATTTTAAAATACGAGCACATGCATGGCTTTTACATTATCACAAACTATTTTAACGCATACTTAAAATCAAATATAAGGTTATCTTGATGTTAAAAAAAGTAATGTATTTAGGTTCGATATACACAAAACCAAAAACGTATATACCGTTATATAAGTTAAATACTCTACAGTGTACATATATTAAAATGTTTCCAAAAGTAATGTTACATGTTTCAACTTACCATTCTTTAATAATCTTTATCATCGTTTTATATCGATTTTAGCACGATTTCTTCTCACGTTACCTCAAAATGGTTAAAAACGCAGAAAGGTAGTGATCATTTTTAAATAGGTACATGTCGCGATGAGCGAGTAATACTATTTAGTAACATGATAAGATAATATTGCCGTTTTATGTTCGAGCATTAGTGGTTTATCGCTAAATAGAAATTACGATATGAATCGTTTGTACGAAGTGCACTTTTAATGAAAAACATAGATACAGGATTGGTGTAATAAGTTTCGGAGTTAATACACATATATCGATTGAAATATGTACTCATCAATGTATCCGACTGAAAAATATACTAAAATTTAATAAAATCTGCATATGTACGGGGATTTCTTAAGCAATTAAATGTAGCTACTCTTAAAATATCATGGCTAAATATATTAACGTATTCATGTTAATTGAATCCAAAAAACGTCATTAAACACGAGAAAATGATAACTTTGTTTACAAAGAACATTAAGTTTTTGGTCAATAATTTATCGAAATGACTAGCGATTTCGAATTAATTAATTCACATCAGGACACAGCAGGCTGTCTCAATCGGGGGAAGGCACATATAGTTGACTTTTTAAGGTATAAACGGCTACTTGAGTTTTACGTAACGTATATGGGAGCCTAAAATGAGACATTACGAAATAGAAAATACCACAAATGGCGCGGTAAACGCCATCTGTAGAGTACGATGCTACATTTTAGGATTACGAATGCTCCAACAAGGTCCATTTAAATATATGGATATCTACTTGCTGAAACGAATCCCAGCGTAGCTAACCTCAACGTGATAGGTATGTTACCATAAATCGAATAAAATAATTCGAAGTGGTCTGTATTCTGTCTAAACTGCCAGATGCGGATCGCGATTTCGATCTTTTTGGATCTCATCAGCGTGTCGCAGGCAGCTCTGACAGAACACAGACCAACTTTTATCTGCTGTCTGACCAGTGCGTGTTAGAAAATATCACAAATGGCGCGGTAAACGCCATCTGTAGTACGATACTACATTTTAGGATGACGTATGCTCCAACAAGGTCCATTTAAATATATGGATATCTACTTGCTGAAACGAATCCCGGCGAAGCTAACCTCAACGTGATAGGCACGTTACCATAATCGAATAAAATAATTCGAAGTGGTCTGTATTCTGTCGAAACTGCCAGACGCGGATCGCGATTTCGATCTTTTTGGATCTCATCAGCG